>NC_036246.1:9315178-9341237 GCF_002742605.1 Olea europaea var. sylvestris
TGTGTGTAAAGAAAACTTTTGCTTTATATTGTAATGGTGGGATGGAAATAGATGCATACCGCATACGTATTCATTTAACAAGATGAGACAATTTCTTCGTTTTCACTTTTCACTCTCCCAGATATGACCGTTACAACTTCGCCCCCGTTTGCCCCCTATTTTGTAGAAATGAAAATGGGTGGAATAGTATTTTTTTTGAAAAATGAGTGATTGAAAAAATATATTTTTTTTTTGATTCACATGTAATATTATTTTATGAAAGATTGTGTGATTGAAAATAGAAGAGAGAAAAGAGAAATATAATGAAAAGAAAATTAATGAGGGCCATACACGTTATTCATGTGTGAAAGAAATTTCAAAAATTTTATTTGTTGAAAATATTTTTCAATATTCTACTAATGGCAAAAATTGTACAAATTTGTGACTTTTAAAGAGCAAGAAATAATAATATTCCATTTGGCCCCCCATTTTCATTCTCATTCTTTCTCTCTTATTTTCACACAATCTTCCATAAAATAATATTACACGCAAATAAAAAAAATCATTCTTTTTCAACCACACATTTTTCAAAAAGCATTATTCCAACAATTAAAATTTGAAAAGAATGGGGCCAAACGAATACTAAATAACTTTAATATTCACTGAGCAGATTTATAGATGAAGTTAATTTTAAATTGGATACAATTTTCAATTTTGTTATAAATTGTCGGTTTAATTAACGTGACATATATATTATGAGTTTGGTTTTGATAAAACATAGATTTTTAGTATATTTTGATAAAAATTGATGATGTATATAATTGAATAATTGATAATAATTGTGATCCCATGAAAATAGATGAAGTCTGATTGATGCCGGGATGCTTATTAGTTGTTTAAATGTGTTGACAGTGGACTGTTTGATTTCCAGTATTTAGTTTGAGATAAACATTGAACAATTATGTGCGTATTTTTTAGTAAAGATCCTCATTGCCTTTGGCAATGATCCTCTGTTTTTTTTTATTGACAATATTTCATGAAATTGATGTTTATGAGATTATAATCTGATTTTAGTGTATTATGAGACATACAATTGATGTGTCGACATGGTTAGTGTGGTATGCTCTGATAATGTCCACTTGTATAAAATTTCACATTGGTCATTAAACTTTATTTTGTCATTATTTTGTGAGTCGTGTAATTTGCAATTAGATTATGAATTTATGATGAATAGATTAATGCAATAGAATTTTATATTTGTATTGGCGTTTGATGTTAAATTTTTATTTCAAACTTGTGAGTTGTGACGATAGGGTTCTCAATGGTGTGATTCCATAATTTTCGTCGAAATTTTACTTCTCATGTAAGCAATGGTTTGTCTTAACTTGTTATTGAATATATATGAAATATTTGAAGCCTTGTCGGCCAATATGATTGGTTATTGTAGGATCAACAATTGGATCGGCACACGTAGTTATTATATTGAAAACTCTAATTGTGAGATGATTGAGATATTTTGTAATTGTCTTTTAGGTTAATTATTGAACATTAGATATAGACTTATAAACCATACCTCCTAAATATAATTTTGGTGCTCAATAGATAAAAAGAAAACGAAATAAAATTGCATTAACTCAAAGTCAAGCAGGGGATATTGACAAGTGCTTTAAAAGCAACAATGTAAATGTGTTGAATGTTAAATTTGTTGTTTTAATGTTAAGTTTTAAGTTAATAATAGGTTGCATAATACATCATTGAATTTTGCATTTACATTGATTTTAGAGGCCTAATTTATGGACTCGCTTTGGGCCCCGACAATCACAAGACTGGTCTTGATCATTGATTTTTACTTTAGAAGAATTTTGGTAGTACAACTATGAATAATGACTCGAAACTGAGAGCTATCATATCTTCAATGCTCTTGGACAGGTTACGCCTTTTCTAGTTATGGTGCACAACCTTAGTGCAAGTGCATTGGCTGGGATAAGCTACTTGTAAATAAGCTAAAAATCTGGTAAGTGTCCTCTTCTGCTGATCTCTTGACAAAAAAATCTCCTGGTCGCTCAAGATTTCTGTTCTTAAAAGACAAGCTTGGAATCACTGATGAACAAGGGCATTAGAATTTAAGATCAAAGTGAAGATTAAAGTGGCAACTACTAATGCTTTAAAACTGCACCATCAAGGAGGAAGAAGCAACGTGTAATCAATTCAAGTATTATGCTTAAAAGTGCGACTTTAGAAAATCACTTGAGTAATGTTCCAACAATGCGACTTTATTCACATATACGTTTCTTCTTCCTTGGTAACTGTCATCAAGTTCTGTTGTTTGCATCCTCAATAGTCAATATCAGGAAATGGAAGTGCTGAAATTTACAAAATTCTCAATTTCATAAAGTTTGCTCATTATTATTGTTATCATACTACTACAAAATATCTACATAGAGAAAAAAAAAATAATCCTAAAAATAATTGGGGAAGATTAGAAGAAGAAACAGTAACTCCATTGCTTTACTTTTCAAATATATACGGTTAATTCATGTTTAAGGTTTGAGTCAACCTAACTTGTTTGAATTGCTTTATAATTTAATGGTCAAAGTTAAACTATAAATTTCACACTCTACCACCTACTTATTGATTTCTCAATTTTATAAATTATAATTTAAATTGTGCTATATGTACATAAAGGTTAATTAACACATTAATTTACATCTATGTGGTTCTATAGATTTTGATATATCGATCTTAACAACATATTTTTCAATCAACTGTCAAATTTTTGACACATCGGGAGGTCTCAATCAAATTGTACACTTTGTGTGTATAAGTAGTTTAATCCTTTTAATTTAAGTAACTTAAAATGCAATCCAAACGAGCACCAAATAGATTAATGGCTACTTTTGAATAATGTCGCTACTTATCCTTTAATGAAAGAGACTAGAGTTTGAAAGGGGTTTCAAACAGTTACAATTTACAATTGAAAAGAGAATAAGAATTAAAAAAATCAATAATCAAGAAATCCTACGTTCCATCACAAGAAATTATCATCTTCATTTTCTGTCTCGTTCCATGGGAAGAATACTTACAATCAGAGATCTTATAGGATTCATCAAAGACAAGGCATCACTATTCAAAGCTGTCTTAGTTCCGAAATCAACCACTCTCTCTCTCCGCTTGGCGGTCCTCCGAGTCACCACCCACTCTCCTCCGGCTCCACCAAATGACGGCCAGCTTTCCACCCTCCTCCTCCTCGGAGACAGCTCGCGGGCCACAGCCTCCGCCATCATTGCAACCCTCATGGACCGCCTACACCGAACCAGAAACTGTATTGTTGCGTTAAAGTGCCTTGTGACCATTCATTACATCATCAAGCATGGCCCCTTCATTCTCCAAGATCAGCTTTCAATTTTTCCAGTCTCAGGCGGGTTTAATTACCTAAAACTATCGGCTTTTCGCGATGGTGCCACCGCCACCATGTGGGCCCTCTCTGTATGGGTCAGGTGGTACGCGCGTTACCTGGAAACCCTACTTTCCAGTTCTAGGGTTTTAGGCTATTTGATTTGCTCATCTTCTTCCAGCACAGTTAAAGAGAATCAAGAACAGAGAATTCCGTTTTTCTTGAACGCTGATTTGATCAAAGACGTCGATTGTTTGGTTGGACTGGTTGAGGAAATGTGCGAAGTACCAAATTTTCTCCTACTTGAACATAACATGCTGTTAAACGAGATCATGGGATTACTGTCTAATGACTATTTATCAGCCGTTCATGAAATTTTAGTAAGAATAGACGAGTTGAGGGAGAGGTTGAGTTGTCTGAGTTCCTGCGACTTAACGGAGTTAGTACGTGCTTTGAAGAAATTACAAGATTGTAAAGAAAAATTGTTGGCGTTATTTTCCCCAAGAACGACTTCAGTCGAGACATTATGGGGTTTGATTGAGGAATTATATGGAAGGGTTGAGATGTCAAAGATGTACAAGGAGAGTGAATTGCTGGATTTTGGAAGAGGAAAGGCAAGTGAGTCGGCTCGCCTTGAACAGCGAGTTGTAAATTCTGGTGACTCAGTGCAATTCCAATCAGGTAGATTTTCATTCTTGGTCCAAACAAATTAATTTGTTACGTATGGTGATAGTTGTACGTCAACAGAAGAACTCTTTAAAGTCAAATTTTAATCCAATCAAGTACCAGCAGGTACCTACTCTTTTTATCGAAGTATTTTTTGTCAAATGTGTCATAATTAATTAAGCGATTTATAAATAATGAGCAAATCATAGACTTTTAAATGGGAAGTTAGATGATGAATGCACCAAACATATTTGTACACAGAAGTCATTTTCAACTCATAATATCAAAACGTATTGCATTTCATGCTGTCGTACATGTTTGGCATAATCTTTAAAAAGATACTTATAAAAAAATCATTAAAGCCATAATTATAGAAAAAAAATAAACAGAACTTGTGTCGGCGCTGACGTGACAAAATGTAAATGAACTATTTTTCTTCTTTTTTCCCATCTTTCAATGATTTCGCGCTAAATGTTATCTATAAGGTTTATCTATCAAAAAAAATTTGTACTTGTAGCACGATTCAATATAAGATTTAGAATTTTATTTTATTTTTTTTTTCAGAAAAATTAGCAGCGGAAGTCCCAAATGTTTAAATAGTAGCTGTCATGTCTAAAACATTTCAATAAATATACGTGAAATGATCTCTAACAATGTCCAACCAAAAATTTGACAGTTGACCAAAAATCAAGTGTGTCACCTTAATTTGTTCAATTTTAAAGAGGATAAAATAAGAACTCTACATTTATATTAGACTATATTACTGGGAATCAATCTGCTTTCAAGTGCTTCATTTGTTATTGTGTGCCATATTCTCTATTATAAATATTACATATTCTTAATTATGAAATATCGTTTATTGGATGAAAAGTAATAGGATTGAGAGTAGTAGTGGCAGATTTTGGCTGGGTTCAGCAATTCGGTTTATAAGATTTGAGGTAGTTTGTTTAATTAATTTTTCTTATTTCTTATTTGAGGAAATTAGGTATTAAAAGAGGGCTGTAATTAGTAAAAAGTTAGCCAAATGCTTTAAATTAAAATAATAATAATAATTTCAATCATACATAATAATTTTTTAACTCTAGAAAGGAAAAGAAAATTTGAGAAGAAAAAATTGCTCGTGGTTTCAAAAGCTTTAATAATTTAATTAAACTAAACATATTTTTCAAAATCATACTGACATAATTTACCATGTAATTGGTATTTATTTAATTTAATTTAAAATTTTTTTTTTTTTTTTGGACAACAGCTGACAGAAAATAAGTTTAAAAATTTATGTAAGGATTGATAACGGGAGAGATGGTCCGCCAACCATTGTAATAAATTCAACATCATCCAACTAAATAATTGTAATAAAAATGATGTAGGTGGCAGCAGGAAAATGTGGCAGTGAATTTGAATAAATTACCCCGAAGGAAAGGAGTGACAAAGTTGACGATATGCATATAACTGTTACGTTAAGTTCAATGCAGTCTCTACTACCTTTAAATTTGGTAGCTTAAATTGTTTTAAATTGCATTAATGATGCCACCAAATGAGAACAAAGAATTCACGTGTACATGTCGTTCAGACAGAACTTGCAAATGTATAGAATCATTAATAAGTAATAATGTAATGAATTAAGTTATCATACCACAAGAAATAACTACAGATTATAATGCACTAGTTTCTCTCAAATTCGATGTTTGTAACACAAATGAATTGTTTGTTTGTAATTTTCTAGATTAAGGCGTTGCTATTAAATTATGAAGTAAATGTATTGGATTTAGAATCCACTTGTTGGCATATATTTTTAAATCTTGAATTACATAGATTAGTGTTGTTGAATTGTTCGTGACAGTCTATATCCTATGTTGTTAAACCTTCTTTTTCAAGATAAATCAAGTATATCTTAAGTACGGCCCGATTCTATTTCTAGTCCTAATTCATATGCAAAGAGATGCATTCAACCATACAATTATCAAACAGGATTGTAAACGCCACAAATGTTATTCCTATCACCTATTTTTTTTTTTTTTTTTGTCAATTATGCAATGTTCTAACTTATTGCGAGTTTTACAACACTACAACAAGATCAATTCAATAAATAAAAAACATATGATCAATGATTTTCATCATTCATCTAATGCAAAAGAAAGTTTAGCGTAGCATTAATATTGTATTCAAATCATACAAAATATGTTAAAAAAACATCACCCATATGATAAAACTTAGTAGAAGGTCTTGAAAATATAATTTCTTCAGTTTTTGACTTCAATCCGAGTCTTGAATATTCAATTCTTATTGTAAGTCTTTGTTTGCCTCTTGTTAGACGTCACTTGGTTGAGAGAATATGATATTATAGTTTCATGATATGTTTTGGATAGCCATTGATAGGTTAAAAAGCTTAAGAAATCATCCCACACGAACATAGGTCAAAAATAAGGAAACAGAATATTTCCTTTAGAAGATTATTATGCGTGCGCATGACTATCTTCCATACACATGCATGGAAAAGACATTTTGGCCTTAGTTAGGCTTGTTGAAGGGATATTTGTATGCAAGGAGTTTGTACCATGCGTGCACATGGTTATGACCTGACAGATTGTTAATATTTTTGTCATATCTTTCTCTCGATTTTTGTTTGAAACGATTCAAAGTGAATTGAAAAACTAACTCAAAGAGCTACAATTTTTTAAATATTATTTTCTAATTCAAATGTTTACTACGTACAAAATGAATTTCAATTTGAGGTTGAAAATCTAAGAGCATAATTTATTAGCCTGAAAAATTGACTTGTGAGAATAATTTGACTATATTTCACCCCTTCGGCTTCTTTTCTCGTCTAATTTACCCTTGGCACTCTTGAATCTTCATCGTAAGATTCAACACAACTTTTTGAGTATTTGCATTTTAGTTTTCGAACTTTGATTTTTTGTAATTGAGTCCTCTTTTATCCCTTTTCTCCTATTCCATCATTTTCATCGATTATTACCTAGCAAACACAATATACATAAAATTAAGCCACAATTCATCAAAATATCCAAAAAGACTCTAACTTAAAGGCCTAATTAAGTATACAAAATACACTTATCATGTAATATATGTAAATGATAATTTCAATACATATTACATAATGTTTTAAACGAATTGATTGAAATATTTATTTCAATATGACGTTTAGACCACACTACACCTTGAGGTGCGTAATGCGGAATTCAATAATAGGAAACAAATCATTTATTAATCAATCATACCTGGTATACATTCTATTTAACATCTTTTTTAACAATATGTCATTATTTTTCATTTGACAATTTTAAAAACAAGTTGTCTTTATATTCAATAAATTTTTGCCAACACATTTTTCTATCAACAAAGCGGTAAAAAGTTAATGTACAAGAGGCAAAATCCTTTATTTATTATTTCTAGATGATTAAGTTTAAAATCAATTTAAATCCTAAGTGTCAATCAATACTAAGAATTGGTAATGAAGAAAAATTCCTTGAAAAACTCTTCACAAGGATAAAAACCTCCGGCTAAACCAAGCCAAAAATGATAACTTCAGTACGCTCTAACTACCCAACTAGTGGTGTTTCCAGTGGCTGACGGGTGAGTAACGCATAAGAACCTATCCTTGGGAGGGGAACAATAGGACTCCAATGGAATTGGAAATTAATAAACCATCAAAGAACCTCTTTCCTTGTATGACCCACACTTTTCAAAACTCTGGACTTCTTTTCCTTTACGTGGATCACCAAAAACAAACTTTGTTCCAAAACAACTGGAACTCCAATTTGTCTTTTTCCAACTTCAGAACTCTAAAAACCTATTGAAAAATTTAAGGGTTTTTGGTGTTTGATCTATTGTGTTTTGATCTTTGATTGAATTAAGAGAATAATTGAATGTGTATTTGATCTTCAAAGGATGTGTATGTGTATGAAACAAAGGCTCAACCAATGGAAAAATAATGTTTGGGCATAATTATGAAGAATTGATATCGTGGTTGAACCAAGAGATCTTTGAAATGTATTTTGGATCTTCAATAATATGATTTCTAATATGAAATAATGATTCACGGTGAAGCCCTTGCTTTGGGTGCTTGAGCCTGCCATGCACGGCTAGCAAGCGGTTTGCAGTGGATTTTTCTCTCAATCCATATTAAACATCTTTTATTTCTTTATGACTTATACTATTAATCCCCAACTAGTTTAATTTTAATTATAACTCAATAACTCACGATTCTGGATACGAAAATTGTCAATTACAATTTTGAGCCTAACAAATTGATATTATGAGTAATAGAATATTCTTGAGTTGTAGTGCAGCAAAGGAATCGATATCCTGTGTTATAGAATATTCTTATAGGCTGTTGGAAGGAATTGCCAGGGTTAAACAACTTAATTAATTAACTATAGAAGAAAAGGTCAAGATGGAAATAGATGTGGGCACATTTAATGGTGTTTCCTCCAAAATGGGCCGGGGCATTGTCAGTAGACTTTCTCTAGCTGGCAATGTGCAGACAATTTGTGTTGGGAAAATTTCATAACTAAGAAATTAATTATGATACATTTCAAAAATAAGAAAACAAGTTTCAAATTTCTAAAATCAGATTTTTATTAAAAATTATTTATAATTTAATTAGTTAATTAATTATTTTATTAATTAAATATATTTAGGTCACGGATCTATACAATTTGGTCACAAATTAACAATATAATTAGTTACTTATTATTTTTTGGTCACAAATCAAAAATTTTATGTCACAAATTTTTTTACGATCACATTTCAAAAATTTTGTAAGTCACAGTTTGTTTATTGGTCACAAAACCAAAAATAATTAGTCACGGATTAATTTTTAATTACGACTTATCATATTATTGGTCACAACTTATTTTTTGGTCACAAATTAAAAATTTTATAGGTCACATGTTATTTTTCGATCACGAATAAAAAATTTTATATGTCACAGATTAATTTTTCGGTCACAACTTAATAAATTATAAGTCACAAACACAAATTTTATAGGTCACATATTATTTTTCGATCACGAATCAAAAATTTTATAGGTCACAGATTAATTTTTCGATCACAACTCAATAAATTATAAGTCACAAATACAAATTTTATAGGTCACATATTATTTTTCGATCACGAATAAAATTTTTGAGGGGTCAATGATTAATTTTTCGATCACAACTCAATAAATTTTAAGTCACAAACACAAATTTTATAGGTTACATATTATTTTTCAATCACGAATCAAAAATTTTATATGTAACAGATTAATTTTTCGATCACAACTCAATAAATTATAAGTCACAAACACAAATTTTATAAGTTACATATTATTTTTCGATCACGAATCAAAAATTTTATATGTAACAGATTAATTTTTCGATCACAACTCAATAAATTATAAGTCACAAACACAAATTTTATAGGTAACATATTATTTTTCGATCACAAATAAAATTTTTGAGAGGTCACTGATTAATTTTTCGATCACAACTCAATAAATTTTAAGTCACAAACACAAATTTTATAGGTCACAATTTAATCAATTGTGAGTTAAGATCACAATTTCAGGTCACATATCAAATTATTAGTCACAATCAACCAACTAATTGGTCACAAGCATCCAACCTCATCTCATCCCCACCACAACCACCAGAACCACCATCACTATAGCCATTACCACCACCAGACCTCGCAAAACCACATCACTGCCAACTTCTCACCATCACCATCACCACTACCTCAGCATCGCGACTACACTAGCACCGCCAACATCTCCACCACCTCACCACACCAGTCAATATCACAACCACAGCACCCAAATATCACCAAAAAATCAGATTCAAAATTATCACATCCACAGCCGTCGCCACAAACATACCGCCGCCGCCGCCACCACCATCTCCTCTATATATATCTCCATCACAACCAGCCATGCCATAATGATCGTCACAGATCCATCGCCACCATGACGACGCTAAAGCTACCAACTGAGGCTATGCCGATTCCATCTCCCAAATCCCAACATTTTCCAAG
This sequence comes from Olea europaea var. sylvestris, assembly GCF_002742605.1. NCBI lineage: Eukaryota > Viridiplantae > Streptophyta > Magnoliopsida > Lamiales > Oleaceae > Olea > Olea europaea. The sequence continues at coordinate 9,325,251 of NC_036246.1, forward strand.
ATCCTAATATGTACCCATGCATACGCACACCACCACAGCTACCACCTACACACACAGATGTGATTGCCGCCACACACACACCACCACACCCACGTGCACACACACCCACCCCAGTCGAACACACGCCGTCGCTGTAGCTGCGATCTGCACAACATTACAGTTGCACGCCACAGTTGTCGTGACAGTCACACGCCACCGCCGCTACGACCTACACTGCAAATGTCGTGCCCATGACGGCAACGGCGATGGCGATATGAGAGAGAGAGAGAGAGAGAATCGGGAGGTGGGGAGAAATGAAGTGGGGTGAAGGTGGGTTGGTTTATAAATTAATTTAATTTAATAAAATTATTATTAATATTCAATTATATATCTGATTTATGAATAGTGAAACATTGGGCCTGATTTTAGAAGTTTGAATTTTTAATGTAGCGTAGGCTGTAATTTCCACATTTGTGTTATATGGGTTGTCCAGCCCATGAGGAAAAGAGCAATCTTCTTTATGTGGCTTTCAATTTTGTGAGGAAAAAATTACAAAAGATATCATTGTGGAAAAGTAAAAAATTGTGGCTCCTATTGGGGAAAAAAATAACAATTGCTACTGAGAGTGCCGTGAGAGAGAGACTGCCAACCAAGAGAATTTGGAGAGAAGAAAAAAGCTGAAAATTGTTGCTCAATTTCAGACAGGTTTATTTTTCTTCTCTACATAATATAAATTGAGAATTTCTCTAAAATATATTTTGGATTTGTATTCAAAGTGAGTTCTCACAAGGTTGATCAAATTGTTGATTTGTGGTGAGATAAATTATTGTCTTAGAGATAGATTATTGTGGTATTTCCAATTTGTAAAGAATTCAAGTTTTGGGGTATAAACTTGAATTTTGTAATCTATATTAATTATTATAGTGGATTTTGGTCAGAATTGCCCGGTGATTTTTTCCCTCTACCCTGAAAGGTTTTTTTCACGTAAAAATTTGGTGTTGCGTTTTCTTATTTTTGCTTATATTATTTATTTGCATAGTTAATCGTTCTAGTTAATTGCTTTGATTGGTAAATTTTTTCTTGCAATAATTGAAATTCCCCAACAACGTGGTATCAGAGCTCAGGTTGTGTGAGTGTGGTTTTATTGCGGAATAAATGGAGAATACTTCTGGCACTATGATTAAGTTGTCGGCTTCAAATTATTGATGGAGGATATCTTGTATTGTAATGATTTATATGAACCCATTGAAAGTGATAGTGCTAAGCCAAACAGTGTGAGTGACGATGACTGGAAGAAAATGAACATGAAAGTCATTGGATATATTAGACAGTGGGTTGATATTAATGCATTCCATCATATATCTCAAGAGACAGATACGCATAGTCGCTTGGAAAAATTGGAGAGTCTCTATGAGAGAAAGACCACTCAAAATAAAGTTTTTGCTATTAGAAAACTCGTGAATCTAAAGCTAAAAGGGGGGAAATCAGTTGCTGAGCATTTGAGTGAATATCAAGACTTGGTAAATCAGTTGACCACGATGAAAATAGTGCTAGATGATGAGATGCAAGCACTATAACTTTTGAGTTCATTGCCTGATAGTTGGGAGAATTTGGTGGTATTATTTAGTAACTCTGCTTCGAATAGTGTACTTGAACTTACTCTAGTTAAAGACAATCTGTTTAATGAAGAAATATGAAGGAAATACTTGGGTAGGAAAGATGCGCAGGCTCTTATTACTAGTAACGGAGCTAGGAATAAAAGTAGAGGTCCTAAGAGACGTGGTAATTTCAGAAGTCAGTCAAAGATAAGAAGAAATGTCAAATGTTTATGTTGTGACAAAGATGGTCATATAAAGAAACAATGCATGGTTTGGAAAAATAGATTTAAAGAGGAGAAAAATCAAAAGAAGACTAATCAGAATACAACGGCTAGCACTTCAGATGAAGAAGTAGTTGTAGCAATTTTTTTGCTGAAGATGAACAGTGTTATCATGTTGCAGATTCATTTGTTGAATGGGTTATTGACTCAGCGGCTTCTTACCTTGTTACTTCAAAATGGGGGTTCTTCACTTCATACAAATCAGGTAACTTGGGCAGAGTGAAGATGGGTAATGACATTTTTTGTCAGTATTGCGAAAATTGGTGATATCTATCTTCAGACAAACATTGGATGTAGCTTGACATTGAAGAATGTACGACATGTTCCTGACATGCGCCTGAATTCGCTATCTACACATGCATTTGATGAAGCGGGATATGACAATTATTTTGGCAGTGGAAGATGAAAACTAATAAAAGGGTCAATGGTATTTGTTAGAGGAAAGGTTTGTTGCACACTTTACAAGATACAAGTAAAGGTATGTAATGAAGCGTTAAATGCAACTGAAAGTGATTCTTCACCAAACTTGTGGCACAAGTGGTTGGCTCACATGAGTGAGAAAAGATTACAAATTTTGGCAAAGAAGACTTTCATTCCTTTTACCAAAGGTACATCATTAAATTCTTATGATTATTGTTTATTTGGTAAATAACATAGAGTCTATTTTCAGAAATCCTCTAGTAGAAAATCTAATGTTTTGTATTTGATTTATTCTGATGTGTGTGGTTCGATTGAGGTGGTAATAAGTATTTTCTTACTTTTATTAATGATGCTTCACGAAAGTTGTGGGTATTCTTTTTTAGATCAAAAGACCTCAATACTTCAAGAAATTCTATGCCATGTTGGAATGGGAAAGTGGAAAGCTTTTAAAGTGTCTCCGAACTGATATCGGAGGGGAATATACATCTAAAGTTTTTCAAGATTATTGCTCAGAACACAGTATTATACATGAAAATACAGTTTCTAGTATTTCACAGCACAATGGTGTGGCAGAGATAATGAAACCATACCACTGTAGAAAAGGTCAAAAGCATGTTAAGAATGGTTGGATTACCTAAGTCATTCTGGGTTGAAGCAGTTCTAACAGCGTGCTACCTAATAATAGGTCTCCATCAGCTCATTTGCATTTCGAGATTTCAAAAAATTGTGGACAGGAAAAGATGTTTCTTATTCTCACTTGAAGGTTTTTAGGTGCAAAGCATTTGCAATTATGGCTAAAGAACAATGGTTGAAGCTAGATGATAAAAGTAATCCTTGTATTTTTGTCGGCTACGAAGATACAGAATTTGGCTATAGATTATGGGATCCAGAAAAGAAAAAAATATTCAGAAGCAGAGATGTGATTTTTCATGAAAATCAGAAGTTGGCAGATGTTGAGAAATCTGGGAATCAAAGACGTGTTATTGAGGGTGTCACTGACCTTATACCTATCTCTATGCCTTAAGACAGTGTCACTTAAGGGGTAGAGACACACGTTGACAGTCATGCTGATGAGTCGGCAAGGGTTGATGTCGATGATTTAGAGGATATTGAGTAGGGGGAGCAGCCTACTACTTTAGAACCTCAGATCATAAGATCTACCAGAGAGCATCGTCCATCAACCAAGTATCCAGTATCAAATTATGTGTTGGTAACTGATGAGGAGGAGCCAGAATGTTTTCAAGAGGTAGAATCTCATAAGGACAAACAAAGCTGGGTGAAGGCTATACATGAAGATATGAATCTTTGCAGAAGAATAACACTCATGAGCTCCTAAAGGTAAAAAGACATTGAAAAATAAATGGGTGTCCAAGTTGAAGAAAGATTGTGAAAAGGTTGTGAAATATAAAGCTCGATTGTTGGTAAAAGGTTTCGATCAGAAGAAAGGGATTGACTTTGATAAGATATTCTCTCCTGTTGCCAAAATGACTTCTATTTGAGTAGTTTTGAGTTTAGTAGCTAGTTTGGATCTTGAGCTTGAGCAGTTAGATGTCAAGATCGCCTTTCTTCATGGTGATTTGGAGGAAGAAATCTACATGATTCAGCCAGAGAGATTTGAAGTAAGAGGAAAAGAGCATATGGTTTGCAGGTTGAAAAAGAGTTTGAATGGATTGAAATAGGCTCGAAGACAATGGTATAAGAAGTTTGATTCATTTATAGTGGATCATGGTCATACCAAGACAGATGCAGATCATTGTGTTTATGTCAGAGAATTCCATGGTGGTAACTTCATCATCCTTTTGATATATGTAGATGATATGTTGATAGTAGGACATGATGTTCAGTTAATTTGTAGTTTGAAAGTAGATCTGTTCAAGTTGTTTGACAGGAAGGATCTTGGATCAACAAGATAAATTATGGGAATGCATATTCGTCGTGATAGGAAAGCCAAAAAGTTATGGTTATCACAGGAGAAATATGTAGAGAGAGTGCTAGAAATGTTTAACATGAATAATGCTAAACCTATTAGGACACCACTTCGTAGTCACTTCAAACTGAGTAAAGTGACTTGTCCTTCAAAGGAGGAAGATAAAGAAATAATGGCAAAGATTTCTTACTCCTTTGCGATTGGGAGTTTAATGTATAGTATGGTTTGTACATGGCCAGACATTGCTCAAACATTGGGGTAGTCAGCAGTTTCTCGTTAATCCCGCTAAAGATCATTGGGAGGCAGTGAAATTGATCTTTAGATACTTGAGAGGTACTTCTAAGATATGCTTGAAATTTGGAGGTTCAAAACCAAGTTTGGAGGGTTTTACAGATGCAGATATGGCTGGTGATCTTGATGGTAGAAAATTAACTTCAGCATATTTGATTACTTTTGCAGGGGGAGCTGTCTCATGGCAGTCAAAATTACAAAAGTGTGTTACGTTATCTACAACTGAAGCAGCGAAAGAAATGCTTTGGATGAAACAATTACTCTAAGATTTGGGTTTGAAGCAAGATGTGTATTACTTAATTGCGACGATCAGAGTGCATTAGACTTGAGCAATAATGCTACTTATTATTTTCGGATGAAGCACATTGATGTGAAATATCATTGACTACGACAGATAGTAGCAGAACAGTTGATATTGTTAGAAAAGATTTATACATAGAAAAATTCAGTTGATATGATGACAAAGGTTGTGACTGAAAAAAAGCTTGAACTTTGTGCTGGATTGGCCGGCATGGACTCTAACTAATCTATTAGAGGATAATCTCCTTCCTCAATGAGCTGGAGGTAGAGATTGTTATATGGCCGTCCAGCCCATGAGGAAAAGCCCAATCTTCTTTATTTTCTTTTAGGTCAATAATAGTGGCTACATATATACTCTCAAAATGGTGGCTGTGGATGCATGAGAAGAACAAATTGTGGCTTTCAATTTTGTGAGGAAAAAATTACAAAAGCTACCATTGTGGAAAAGTAAAAAAATTGTGGCTCCTATAAGGGAAAAACAATAACAATTGCTGTTGAGAGAAAATAAAGAGTGCGGTGAGACAGAGTCTGCCAGTCTGGAGAATTTGGAGAGAAGAAAAAAGCTGGAAATTGCTACTAAATTTCTTCTTGAGGTGTGGTATCACACATGTTTATTTTTCTTCTCTACATTATATGAGAATTTCTCTAAGACAAATTTTGGATTTGTATTCAAAGTGGGTTCTCACAAGGTTGATCAAATTGTTGATTTTTGGTGAGATAAATTGTTGTCTTAGAGATAGATTATTGTGGTATTTTCAATTTGTGGAGAATTCAAGTTTTGGGGGCATAAACTTGAATATTGTAATCTATATTAATTATTATAGTAAATTTTGGTCGGAGTTGTCCAGTGATTTTTTTCCCTCTACACTGAGGGTTTTTTCTACGTAAAAATTTGGTGTTACGTTTTCTTATTTTTGCTTGGATTATTTAGTTGCATAGTTAATCGTTTTAGTTAATTGCTTGGATTGGTAAATTTATTCTTGCAATAATTGAAATTGCTCAACAATTTGCACCCTTGCCATTAAGAAAGCTGACGAATTGTCGGCCTCAAAATCTAGTGATACCTTGAACTGCATTAGTGTTACTCTTATTTTAGTTATAGTATTTCAAATGAAGTACTTGTTCTAGAATATTCAAACGTCGAAGTCAAAGTCAATAATTAATTTTAATTATACATTACATTAAATCTACAATTACTACCTACTTTTTCACTACTTATTTCTTGGAAATCGCCACTCCCTTGGAAGAGGATTCTCTTCCTACAGTTTGCAAACTCCTCTTTGAAGTAACATCGTTTTCAGTTGTTATGTTGGTAGCCTTATTTATTGCATCCTCTAATGATATTAAGGGCTACAAACTCAGGTATTGTAAGAGAAGAGAAGAGATTCATTGCGAAGAGCTTGTCTGTGTCTGCAAGATCATAGAGGAGAATTTGAATATCTAATCTGTAGCCTTGTACCAGTATTCCTTTCGAATCATATCATACAGAGTCTGGTGTGGCGACTTTGGACACTCTTGAGGCCAGTTGTTATAATTTGTTCACAAATATATTAACAAGGTCGGCCCTGTTACTTTGGGGGCCTATGCCAACTTCAAACATGAGACCCCTATATTTTGAGTCGTCTTACATAGAGTTTTCATATAATGATGAAAAAATCTAATACGGAGGCCCAAAATTTGAAGATGAAAATAACAAAAATGCCATATTTCTATATGTCACGCAAATTACAAGTGAAGTTTGGCAAACGGAATTACAATACAATGGCAAATGGGTCTGCTCGTTCTTTGATCATTTTTCCATACAATTATTTCAAATAAAATTGAATATGCATTTGAGTAATTTATTTACAAAATTGGAGAGTACGACCTCAAAAGAGTGTAACAAATGAGGAAAAGGATGATCAAATACAAATGGCTTCTCATTTTATATTAATACATAAGAAATTAACTTACAAATAAAAAGTATGGACACATATAAAGAATTATTAAATTCAAAGTATCTTCAACAAACATTTAAAAAGGCTATTATCATGAGATTAAAGCAAAGCAATAATAATAACAGTTTATGTACTCTATAGCATATGTTTTGTAGATAAGTGAGAAATAAAGAAACTTGTAAGACTGCAAATTTTAATTCAAAGCGAGATAATTTATTTCTTGTTAGGCTGAAAAAAATTATGGTGGGTGACTATTGGATATGGATTTTGAAAAAATAAATTAATATAAAAGAAAAAGAAAGCCTAGAAGATAAATGGTCAAACAAGTTAGAAATAGCGTATGATATTTGTGATATATTTATGAGAGAAATAAATGTAAATGTTAAGTTTTAGAGGTGACACTAACCTGATATTAAATGATAGGTGAAATTAAAGGTGTCATTTATAGCATTACAAGTTTTATGTTATTTATATACTTTTTAAAGATTTTTGAATTTTTAATTCTCATTAATTTCTTGTATTTGCATATGATAATTCTTTTTCATAAATATAATTTTCATTTTTTCTTTAACCAAAAAATTGATCTTGTATAATTTGGGGCCCTCACCGAAGTGGGGGCCTTAGGCGATCGCCTACCTCGCCTATAGTCAGGACCGTCAATGTATATTAATATAGGGAATTGGGCCTCAAATGGATGGAATTTGGCAAAGGAAGCAACTAGGCCCAAAATGAATGAAATATATTGCCTTTCATAGCATGATAGCCAGATGAATTTTTCAGATCATATTTTGCTTGTGCCATGTGCACACATCGTCTAAAAAACGGAGGGTCCGTTTGATTGCAAGAACGAAACTTGAGTGGAAAGAAAACGAATTTTAAGGAATTGAATTGCCTAAAACTTGTTTCACAGGTAATTGTCAATTAAATTTATTTGATTGGTATAATTTTTCACCTAAAAATGTTGAAATTTTGGATCGTTTAGTGTTCTTTTGGCTTTGTTTTTCAAGAAAATTATCAATTGAAATGATAGAATTTATTATAATTGTGGATAGAATTTGTTCAAAAAAAAAAGAAGGCTGAAAACACAAGTTTTCGCCAACACCAATTCAAGGAAAATAGGTCACATGGGGAGGGGGGAGGGAAAACGAATTCCACGAAAAATTCTTACTATCAAACAATCAAAAAGGTGGAAAATAAAAAAATTTCCATATCAAACAGGGCCTAACTGTTAGGCTGATTTTCAAATTTGATTTTGATAGCTTTTCATGAAAAATTCTCGACTTTTTTTGAATGGTTAGAACTTTTTCATAGTGTATGGACATAAAACTATAAATAAGTGATAGTTTTTCATTTCTAATACATGAAATAGATAATCAAAAATCACATTTGAGTTGAAATAATTCCAGTTCTCATTCAAATTCAGCCCCCGTTTGGCGGCCATTCTTCTTCTCATTCTTTTTCTATCTCTTATTTTCAACCACACAATCTTCCATAAAATATTATTACACGTAAATCAAAAAAATTTCATTCTTTTTCAACCACACATTTTTCGAAAAAATACTATTCCATCTATTAAAATTTGGAAAGAATGGGGGCCAAATGGGGGCTCAATCTCTTCAAGTTTGTCATCAAGTTTTATTAAAAATCACTTATGCTTCAGTGTTTTCTTCCTTAAAGTTTTGTTTAATCTTACAAACTATTTGTTAGTGAATCCCTTTAAGCATTCTAAAACTCCTATAAAAGGCAAGTATCATTTAAGGACAACCTTTTTTCGTGTTCAGGCCTATTATTCTTCATTTTTATTTTTGTATCCTTCTTCTTCTCATATTTTTTCTAGCAATCTCGAAAGGTATTCTATTGCCATGGAGAAGGAAACAATTTTAGCAACCATTAAGTTGATGAACCAAGACTTAGTTCATTTGGATAGGTTCGATGGAATAAACTTTACCTGGTGGCTAGACAAACTCAAACTTATATTGCCAGTATTGAAGATATTTTATTTTCTTGAGCCAAATTTGGCATTAATTTCTGAACCATCAGATGAAGATTTCAAAGAAGTATGAGTTGAGTGTAAGAAAACAAGAAGATGAATTAATTTATCTCGATCACATTCTAAATTCTCTATCTAACCAATTATATGATCTCTACACCAACACCACTTTGACTAAAGAAATTTGGGAAGTACTTGAGAACAATTACAAAGTCGAAGAGGAAGAAACAAGAAACAAGAAACTTTTAAGTATTTTGATTTTAAAATGTTAGGTAATATTCCTTTGTTGCCTCAAGTACATGAACTGCAAGTTATTGTCGATAAGTTATAAGCGATAAAGATTGAACTTACAAATCCTTTCAAGTCGGAGCAATCATTGCTTAATTACCCCCAACTCAGAAGGGTTTTAGGAAAAAATTCTTTATAATTCCGAAGACTTTTCTTTCGAACATATACAAAAGATCTTCACATCGAGAAAGAATTTAGACATGAGATAAGAATGAAAATTTTTATGATAGCACTTCAAAAGTCAATACGTTAACAAATTGATCATTTCAACATCAAAAGAAGTGAAAGCATCTTTGCCCTAAAAAGGATCAAGGAAAGTTCAAAGGATCATGCTATATTTGTGGAAAATTGAAACACTATGCAAGAGATTGCTGATATAAAAAGCAATCAAAATAGGATACTAACGTGAACTTAGTTGAAGACATTGTCTCTACGGTGAGAAAAATCAATGCAGTTCAAAGCAAAGTTTTAAGCAGGTTAAGGCACTTATGCAACAATTCATGTTTGTTATGACAAGTCAGTTTTCGGGACTCATCATAATGTTAACGATTAACAAAAGACTTAAATGGAAAATGAATGTCACTCCAAAGTGGTTGGCAAAGCAAATGTAGATCTCCTTATTTCGGAAGAAGATAACTCTAACCAAAGTGTTTCATTTACAAAATATGAAAATAATAGAATACTCCTATTGACTTGAGATTTATTATCTATCTGGTAAATTATTGCTGATCATCCTGTTGGTTGTTTGTAGAGGTATTTTTTTCGGCAGGTCACTTTTGAAGTGATTCCATTTTCATTTTAAACTTAATTGCACTTGCAGTTGCAAAAAATTTGAATTCTACATTCCATTTAGTTATTGTTGATGTGATTTCCTTATATTAATGATCAAAGAATAATATAATGATTCAGTTGTAGACATTATTTTTTTAATTGTAACTAGTTCAATAAAATCATCTTCTTTAGTCATGCTTTGTTCAATAAGATCGGGGATTAAGACACGTCGTGACACTCGCGAAAACCAAAAGGACTATTCGCTCTTTAGAATGGGCCTCTCAGACTCAAGTTCCTATCATTAAGGGATATAAATATTATATCGAATAAAGAATAAAATATAGACCAACTTATAAGGTCTTGGGCTACTCCTCTTAAAATATTGACCTTTTAAAAAGAGCACAAGACCTTATAAGTTGGTCTATATTTTATTCTTTATTCGATGTTGGATTTTTATCTCTTAATATGCCCCCGCAAAATAGTGGCTCATTTGATCAGACCAACCTTGAAATCTATATGCTCATTTGTTAAGTCTTAATCTGATCGAATCGCTAGTTGAAGCTTAACGGGCTCTGATACGAAGAAGAAATTTTGAGTTATGTCAAATGAAATTAGTTTTTAATCTTTCACAAGTGAGCAACAAGAGAGGATTACAGGCATATATATACAAGAAGAAAGATGCTATACAACGGTTGAAAAATATTGCAAAGAAAGAAAGGAATAAAGTCATGGTAATTGCAGCAGAATTCCCTTTCTTGAGGCTGACTATAAAAGGACAATTTTCTTAATTTAAGGCAAAGATCTTCACACAGTGATCAGCTCCAGAAATTGATGCTGATTGTAAGAAATCTGTGGTGGTTCTTTGAGTTGGCTGATCTGGTAGATTTCCCTGAGCGGCTGATCTGGTAGATTTGTGCTAATATCCTCCCACAAACTTAGTCGGGGCTAGAGGTGAAGTTTGAGACATAGTAGAGCGAATGTGGCTTTGGACATCGGTCTATTGAAGATGTCATCAACTTGATGTGTTGTGGAGATATGTCGAGTGACAAGAAGACCGAGAGCAACTCATTCGAGCACAAAGTGATAGTCTAACTCAATGTGTTTGCTGCGAGAGTGGAAGATAGGGTTGACTATCATGTGAAGTACACTGAGGTTATCACAAAATAATACTGGAGGGTTAGATTGAGGAACACCAAGCTCTTTAAGAAGGAATGTTAGCCATGTAATTTTAGCGACAGTATGAACCATGGCACGATATTCTGCCTCTGTGTTAGAGTGAGAGACGATGTTTTGCTTCTTCGCACACCAGGAGATATGGTTGTAACCAATGAAAGTGCAGTATCCAGTCGTGGAACAATGAGTAGTAGGACAAAATGCCCAGTTTGAATCAGAAAAAGTACAAAGATCAAGTGTAGTGTGGGAAGTGAAATCAAGACCAAGATTAATGGTGCTTTTTTTTAAGTATCACAAGATCCGACGGACCATTTTTAGATGTGAAAGAGTGGGTGCATGCATGAATTGAGAAACAAAGTTAACACTATAAAAGAGATAAGGACGAGTGAGTGTGAGGTACTATAATACTCCAATAATCCCACGATAGATGTTGAAATCATCAAGAAGAACATCGTTGTCAAGGCCCTTGCTCTTGGACTCCAGAGGGGTGATCATGGGCTTGCAATCCAACATTTGCATTCTCTCAAGAATGGTAAGCACATAATGAGACTAAGATAGGTGCAAAGCATTAGGAGTATGTGTGATCTCAATTCCAAGAAAGTGGTAAACGAGACCGAGATCCTTCATGGCAAACTCAGTGTGTAAGACCTGAATAAAATTGGTTAGAAATTTCGGGTTTAAGCCTGTAAGGAGCATGTCATCAACATATAATAAGAGAATTAATGTGCCATAGGGGGGACGTAAAATAAATATTGATGGATCAACAAGACTATAAAAGAAATTGTGTTGTAGGAGAAAAGTACTGAAACGGTCAAACCAAGCACGAGGAGCTTGTTTTAAGCCGTAAAGAGCGCGTTGTAACTTGCACACGTAGTTAGGAAACATTGGATTAGCCATGCCTGGGGATTGCTCCATGTAGATATCTTCAGATATAAAACCATGAAGAAATATGTTTTTTTTAACGTTTAACTGTCGAATATCCAATTGATGAACCAAGGCAATGGTAAGAAAGACAAGAAAGAATGTGCCAATGTAGTCTACTCCATCTAATTGAAGGTAGCCTTTAGTAACAACACGAGCTTTGAGTCGATCAAGGGTGCCATTTGATTTAAGTTTTGGCTTCAGGACCTACTTGGAACCGATGACATGCATTGTACGGTCATGAGGGACAATCTGACAAGTGTTCTTATGATGAAGGGCATCCATTTCCTCTTGTATTGTTGTCCTCCAACCAGCATGATTAAGGGTTGATTTAATTGAGTGGGGGACCCTTGAGATATCTTGGCTGACAATAGCGAGAGCATATTTAGGATTAGTTTTTTAAAAACCAAGTTGAGAATGAGTGACCATCCGTTGATGTAGAAGATCTGATGGTTCAAGTGACCTTGGTGCAAGTATTATGCCCTAAGTCCAATCAACTTTGGACAAAAATACTTTTGATATATAATTAATGCAATTTAATGTCAGATCTATTATTTAATTAATAGACAATTAAATAAATAATAGAGTCCGTAAATTCAAATCTTCGTAATTTGTTAATCACAAGGAGTTGTGATTGTGAGATACAAATTACATCTGATTGAATCTAAATCATCCGTGGTCGTAAGTAATAACGAGATACGGATATCATTATTACGAATAGACCATCACGTGTGGCATTTCTTACTTGTGAAGTAAGTAGCTGATCTCACAAGCTAAAGTGCGATGACACTTAAATGAACACGTGGATATTTTATTATAGAATAAAACATTGGAGAACAGTCGAGAGATTTCACATGGATAACTATCTGAGTGTCAATGGTTAATCTCTAACGTTCGGTAGTGGAATTGGTCCTTTGACTTAAGGTCGTCATGGTACCTTATATGAGGACAGTCATACTTTGGCGGTGTTGGATGTTGCTCTGAAAAGGGCCACTAATACGACATCGTTTGGGTACATCAAGAATCGTATGAAGGTTTGTCATACCACGTGACATTTCTCGTCACATGTATTGCCCTGACATATTGCTAGATGTCAATTTGGGACGACGAGTGTGAATTGATGATAAATTAAAAGGGTATTTTAATTTATCAATTTTGATTAGATCAAAATAATATTTCACATCGTTAGATATCATGATCGGGAACCTGATGGGTCACACACTAAAGAGAATTGGAAGATTGCAAATTTGTCAATTAATTAATTTAACAATCGTTGGATAAATTAATTAATTGGGTTGGTTATTTATAGGCCTGAATTAATTAATTGGATTAATTAATTCACGGACAGGATTTATAAATGGATTAATTAAATATTGGATCGGACCGGGCCAAGCCCGTTTGGGCTTATATAAATACATGGCTAGGGTTTTCATTCTATATGATTTTTCTCATAATTATTCTTGCTAGCACAAAAGAAGAAGACATTGGTAGCTGCAATCTTATTCTCTGTGTGGATCACTGTTGGAGGCTGGACAATTGGACAGCTGTGGGTGACGAATCAAGATTGCTGGAACGAAAAGAAAAACAAGAGGTTTACAGAATTCTTCAAAGGTACAATCTTTATCACGATTTATATCTAAACATAAAGGAATCCTCGATAGGAATCGAAATAATTTTAATTTTCCGCTGTGCATGTATAAGTAGATTCCCAACACTTCGTGGTTCAGATAAAACATTGGGAACAGCTTCATGTGGAGACTCAACATGGGTTGAAGTGGAAAGAGATGGCGTGGGTGCTGTGTCTAAGTCCTGAAGCTGTAGAGATAAATAGGGGTTAGTTAAATGAGAATAAGTAGTGTCGGAAGCTACTGGACCAGAAGAAAGAGTTGGCTGCAACTGTGGAGCAGCCATCAAGTCTGTAGAGGCAGAGGGTAGAATTGAAGTTGATTTAGAGAGGGCTGTTGGAGTGGAGGGTTCTGGTTCAATGACAGCATCTGGTGAAGTATTTGGAGGCGACAAATCTGGTGATGGAGGAGATAAGTCACAAACAGAGGAGAAATTAGTTTGAGAAATAAGAAGAGTAGTCCATGAGTCAAAAATACTCATCCATTGATCACTGGGAATAACGGAATCATGGCCTCTAGATTTCTTAAAGGGGAAGTTGGTCTCATCAAAGATCACATGCCCCGCAAGATGGTGATTCGTTTGAGCTAACCAATCTTAAAATCCGAATGCTCAGTTCTTGAGTCTCAATCTGATCGAATCGTTCGTTCGAACTTAATAAGCTCTGATTGTGAGAAATCTATGGTGGTTCCTTGAGCTAGCTAATCTGATAGATTTCCTTGAGCTGACTGATCAGGTAGATTTGTGTTAATACCTATGATGAAGGACAATTAATCAGTGCACTAAAATATAGTGGGTGAGGGACTGTTGCTACTCATTAGTTGCGTTCTAGGGCTGAAAATTCTCTCAAGTTGTATATTTTCCATATTGAATCAGTTTTGGTTTCTATGCGAATCGATCAGTGATAACTATTCTAATGTCAAATTGTCCAGCAGTGAAATTTGAATTGGTCCATTGGCCAGTTCGTTTATGAGCTGGACTATCCAATTTTAATGATCATGTATTAGAAACCTAGATATATTTCTATCTTGGAGATATTATTGTAAAGATTATTGAAATTTTCTGGAGATAACCTCTTGCATTCACATTGAGCAAATACAGACGACACTGTTGTCATTGATGTCCAAATCTCCGACGGTGCTTTGCTTCCATTGGTGTCATTCACAAAATCTTATTCATTCAATATTTTTTATTTTTCAACAAGATTCTGAGAAATAAGTTAATATTTTCTTCTTTCTTTATAATATTAACGACTTATTTCAACTTTTAATTTTGTTCTCGACACAATTTTTGGCTAGTATTTAATTTTTATATTTTTCAATTTATTTATTGATAAATTTTTTTGATGAATTTAATTTATTTACATATATATGTTTTTAGTATTACTAACTAAAAAATCGTTCATAATCTTTATAGTTTTTTCAATGTTATTAATTGTTGACATGATTTTTTAGAAGGAAATCAAGACGAAAAAAAATAACGTATGCTTATATTTGGTTTGAGTTTATAAATATTTAAATTATTTTTCACACATTTCGAGATATTCATAAGTAATATCCATTTATCCATCACTCCTTTCTAAATGCTTATAATTTAAATCCTTTATAAACACTTCCTAAATATTCTCTAACTTTGATTTTAGAATTTTGTTTATTCTTTGGTCACGCTATGCATGCATAGATTGTGCATTTTGATCTGTATGTATTCGTGTTCGTGTTTTCTTTGACTTCTTTGCTATTTCATACTTGATTTCATGTTCGTTTTGTTTGTGATATTAACAAATAAAGAGGGATTGAGATAAAGTCAATTTCGGTTGTCACGTTGATTTCTACGTGGTCCAAATGAATTTAGTTTTGCATCATGGTCATAGTTCATAGGATCTTGATATAGGAATGTATCTCTCGTATTGTACATCTGGACCAAGACTTTGAACAATGCCAATAGGGAGTAGGGACTGCTACATATAGAGAATGGATATTGTTGACACATAAAAATTCAGCCCAAATCGAACAGCCCAGAGAGTAAAGCCCAATTGGAGAATCCCCAAATCAGATAGCCCAAAGAACGAAATCCAATTAAACGAATCAAGGTGAATGCCCAAATAAGGGGCCCAATAGTGCGGTAACGCCATCGCCCAAGTTTGCAAGTCGCTCAGAATCTGAACGAATAGAGTGGCATACGGTCGCCCAGAGTCTCGCCCAAATCTTCAAGTCGCCCAAGGTATCAACAAACATAACGCATTATGATTATCAAGAAATGCAGTTATTGACGCAGTTGCTAAAGTAACCTTATCACGTTCCACGACTCAAGGAGTTCAATCGAAAGCGGTTGAACGATACAAGATAATGACAGCGGTTAAAAAGACAGTTTCATGACAAAATAGTCACTACAAAGAAAGTGGGTAGTTATAGGGCGATCAAGCAGTTTTCTTAGAGCAGTTAATCACAAAGGGATTGCCTATGAAGTATAAAAGGGAGAAAGAACTTAG
>NC_036246.1:9344369-9381066 GCF_002742605.1 Olea europaea var. sylvestris
ATAAATTAATTAATTGGATTTGTTATTTATATTTTCGAATTAATTAATTGGATTAATTAATTCACGGACCGGGTTTAATTAATTGGATTAATTAATTATTGGACCGGACCGGGCCGAGCCTATTTGGGTTTATATAAATATATAATTAGGGTTTGAGGTCCATTAAGGTTTTCATTATTCTTGCTAGCACAAGAGAAAACCCTAGAGGCTGCAATCATATTCTCTGTGTGGATCATCGTTGGAGGCTGGACAATTGGACAGCTGTGGTGGCAAATCAAGGTTGATGGAACGAAAAGAAAATCAAAAAGATTGCAGATCTGACAAAAGGTACAATCTTATCACAATTCCTAACCAAACACAATGAGATCTATTGGATGGGAATCGAAATAATTTTATTTTCCGCTGTGCATGTATAAGTAGATTCCCAACAGAAACTAAGTTGCCTATTAAAAGTCCTTACCTCCCTCGACTCGTGAGTCCCGAAAATCAGGATTGTCCCTACTGCAAGGGGTTGATATTATGTTTTTCATGTACTTATTCTCTTCTGCAATTAGACATTGAGAAACTAACAATCAGAATTAGTCCAAGGGCCAGTTTGTTGGGTTTTTGAATTGCACTGGTTGGTCAAGTATCTAATTTTAATGATTAAAAATGAATTAGATGTTGGAAATTAAACTTGATTCATGAATGATGAAAAAAATTAAATTTGATACATGAATTAGTTTATTTAATATTCATGCATTTATTTAAATCATGTATCCAAATGGTTCTTTGTATCCTATTATTTATAGTAAGTAAGAAAAGTCATTAATTAGTCTATTAAGTTCATACAATGTATTTGTGATCCTTTGTACCTATAAAAGGCCTTATGTTTGAGACATTTTATAGAGCCAAGCCATAGAATACAAATATTTTTGAAAATTCTCTGAATTTTTATCTCTAGTCTTTCATCCCATAATTATTTATTTCCAACAAAGTGGTATCAGATCCATTTAAAAGATGAATAGTTTATTTCCTTTTGTTGTTCCCAAACTAACAAAGGAAAATTATGGACATTGGAGCATACACATGAAAGTGTTGCTTGGCTCACAAGAGACATGGGAAGTTGTAGAGAAAGGCTATGATAAACCAGAGAATGAAGGAGCTTTAAATCAAGCTCAAAGGAATGTCTTGCAAAGGTATTGCAAGTTAGATCAACATGCTCTCTCTATTATTCACATGGGCTTAGATGAAGCCATGTTCGAGAAAGTTGCGTCATCAACAAAAGCTAAGGAAGCTTGGACATTCTCGAGAACAATTTCAAGGGAATTGAAAAAGTGAAGAATGTGCGCCTTCAAATCCTTCGTGGAGAGTTTGAATCTCTGCACATGAAAGAGTCTGAACCTGTCTTTGACCATTTCACTAGACCGTCCTCCATTGTCAATCATATGAAGAGGTAAGAGGAGAATATTGAAGAAAGTCGTGTCATCGAGAAAATTCTTAGATCGCTTGACTCAAAACTTGAGTTTGTTAGTATTGCTATTGAAGAGTCTAATGACTTGGATACCATGACCCTTGATTAACTCATGGGATCTTTGCAAGCATATGAAGAAAGATTGAAGAAAAAAGGAGAACTGGTGGCTCAAGTTCTCCAAACGAATGTCTCCTTGGGTGGTCAACAAAAAGAGCAAGGAAGAGATCAAATTTATGGTCGAGGTCGTGGTTGCGGAAGAAATTATGGTCATGGTAATGAAAGAAATGATGGAAAACAAAATTTGAATAATGAATGATCAAGTAATCACTCGAGAGGACGAGGGCATTGGAACTATGGCTCCAAGAGAGGTGGCCTGGTTGTAGTTTACTCGTGCGGCTCGGTTGGAACCATTTAACACCCTTAAACTTAATACAAACTCTATCAGCTCATGATAATACCATCTCGACATTTACCAATAACTTGCCATTGTTGCATTTTGAAACTCTTTTTCCGAAGAGGGAATTAAAGGATTTCACTTCTACTCTTCGAAAAGAGGTCCGAAAGTTTCACTGTTACTACTTGAGACTCTTGCTTTCTCATGTCGCTGATGAAAAATATTTGAATGATTTATTTTTATATTTTGATTTAAGTAGGGTTTTCTAATCATGTTATAAATTTCATTAAAGAAAAACTTATCTACTTGCGAGGGTATGAGGCAAAAAATAATACGCTTGCATACTAGTTAAGTTTTTTGTTTGGTGAATATACTTGACTTATATCCTCTAAGATGATTAACATAATTAGTAACTATTGATTTTTCATATCAACGAGCATTGAATTTCCATAAAAACTTGATCTTTTAACTCTCTTTCCCTATAATTAATATTGGAGTATCCTTGTTAATTATGATTAAAACAAAAGTATAATTCCCTTCATAATAATTATTAAATGTTACATTCTTAAGAGTAAATCATTGTGCATTTTTTCGTCTCACACTTCAGATTTTTTTTGAAGACGTGTTAGAGTTTCTTCTTAAATGAGTGATGATGTGGTTGAAATTCATAAACTTTTTATAAAATCATTTCATTTAAAAGTTTAATTCGAATCAAAATTGTTATTTATTTTATATTTATGAACAACACTATAATGAAGTTTGTCCTTTATTGACTACACAAGAAATCTGCATACGTAAATCTAAAGAGTCTCTTTATTTATTGATTATTGTTACTCAAATTTTGAAGATAAAAGGAAAAGTTTAGTCGAGTTGCTTAGAAGATTATCCTCTCTTGTCATATTCTACAAAAAGCAGACACGAAAAAGAAAAAGGGAAAAACATGAATGCAGGAACCAGGCTAGAAAGCAAATATAGTGCTGTATAGTGCTGTTTTGCTATTGTCCAAATGAATACAGAATAAACGCTTTCTTCTCTTTTGCAGTGTCGAGTCTTGTAAATCATGTCAAACTTGATTAACCACATTTACTCGGGAAGTGTTTATAAACGTTTAAAAAATAAATAATTATAAATGAGTGATGGATAAGAGCATTTCTAAGGAACTCTTTAAACATGAATTGCTCTATATTTTAAAAAGCCATCCTTTAAAATCATGCTCCAAGAGATTCCTCAAATTAATATTTTTAATTTTAAGAGTAGCTTTTGCTCACTCACTCTATAACTATATGCATTCAAAGTGTATTAATTTTAAATGTAGAAAAATATTAAAATAATCTAAAAAAAGTTAGCTAAAATAAAAGATGAAGAAAAGTACTAAATATTTTTTCAAAGTAATAAAATTAAATACTAAATATAAAGAGTTTGTTGGAGTACTTTAAAATTTTAACTCTTTAAATTTATATATACTCTCCAAATGATAGAATATTCTCTTTAAAAATAGAGAGTCTCTTGAAAATACTCTAAATATATAATACTTTATACCACGCCTACCTAAAAATCCCTAAACCTAAATGGAAAACTCATTCCATATGTAAGTTGTAGTCTGCATGGTATAGAATTATCCTACTTTGCCAGAATTTTATTGACATAAAGATTGACATTCTCTCACAATACGTCGACCTCGGGTGAATAGAAAAGTCTAAAAAGAAGTGTCAGTAATCCATTATGTCATAAAAATTCTATCACCGTAGCATTGTTGGCATAATATATGTGTGTACAAATCGACACAATGACAATTGTGAATGAGCAAGGCTAGACAAAGGCCAAAAAAATGATGTGACCTATTTAACTTTCGAATTACTTTTCCCACATGAACAATGCCAAAAAAAAAAATGAATTATGCTGCTCAAATAGGATCCTTTGTCACAGGGGCTGTTCTGGCCTTATTAGTGTAGCAGGCTGCAAAAACTTATAATCCTAGAGGCAGTACGCGAATCATATCAATATTGGAAGGGACCCAATCGTTAACAAAAAGTTGTATAAAATATTTGTTGAACAGTTGTAAATTATAATCTGTTTGGGGTCCAACATATCCAAGGCTCTATGATTAGAAGATTTGAGAATTGGTTGTACGGTCTTCTCTTCCTACAATTCCTCACTTTGCAACATTTTATTTATTTATTTATTCATAAGTACAACTAATTAAAGCATATAGCAATCTGGAATTTATTATTGAGAAGTGCTTGTAATTAATCATTGCATGACTTTATTTAAAGAACATATTTTTAATTTAAATGTGTGACGAAACACTAGACAAATGAGAGGCTAATATTGTTCGTACAAAAGAGGCTAAGACTGCATAATTTTTTAGTTGTTTAAATTTATTTAATTACAAACTATTAGCAAATTATTGTTTCTAAAGTAAATGATTTAATTATTAGAAATGGCAGGGTGTTTTCCAATAACAAAATAAAGGTTGACTTGGCCCATATCAGTTTCTTTAAAGAATATCAATTTAGCGGATGCTTAGCATCAATTTATGTGGTAGTAGAGTCCAATGCATAAAAATCTATTATAACTTTATTGGACGAGGTGATAAAGATCTATTGTCGTATAGATTGACACTAAGCATCAATGAAGCTAAATAACGTTACTCTTTTTAAAAATGAACTTAAAAATACGTAAGTTATAACACAATGTACGAAACTAATAGGGTAAATTCCTTTACAGATTCTCAACGTTTCAATTTTGACATTATGTTCTTAACTTTTCAAATTTGTGCTAGTGTTATATCCACCTAACAGAAAATTTTTTATTTAGATGTTAAATGTATATGCGAATGCACAAGTGATGTTGGATAACATTGTCCAAAAAAAGATTTTCTAGATTTCAAAGATTAATCGATGACGGTTCAATTTATATTAAGCCCTATGTTTCCCATTTTGTTAAATTTGAATTTTTTTAAAACCCATTTCCAATTATACATTTATTGAGATTCACGCAGGAGTTGATTGTGCTGCATCTGCTAGGGTCAGACAAAACTCCCGAATCAATTCGAACCCAGGGATTTTTCTTAAATTAAATACCCAAAAGGGTATCTGAATCTAGAATGACGGATTCGGTTCGGTTCTCGATTTTAGATCAAAACCCAAAAAATCGAATCTCCTTAATTTTTTTAATTAATTTATTTTAAATAAGTAAAATTATTTTATTTTTTCTAAATAAATTTGTCAACTAGTTAAGTTAGTTCAAATCAAAAGACACATAAAATTGGATTATGTTATTTTGTAAGAGTTGAGATTGAACATATCATTATAATTTGAATTAATGTAACTTTGTAAATATTAAAAAATTTAATTATAATACAAAACTAGGGAACCGAATCGATTGAAATTGAATTCGAACGGTTCCATAATTAAATTTAGACCCGACGATTCCACTTACTAAATATCCGAAAATTTCGGGTCGGTTCGGATCAAACTGGACCATGTCCATCCCTAGTATCCGCTATATCAGTCTCGGCTTTTGCAACCAGGACTTTCACATAGAGGAATGGGTTGAATCGGGGAAGTGAACTCCCCTTTTTGAGAGAGAAGAGGCTAGCACCCTCTAAGTTTACCACCCTACCTACTAATGGACTATGTGGGGAGTAAGGGAACGGGAGACTACCTGTTGAACGGACGATGGCACCTTGCTCCAAAGTGAGCTATGTAACGATTTTGAAAAATATCTCATATAAGGGGTAAAGTAAAGGAGGAGTCGGAGCTAACCGTAGTAATATAAATGTCCGATCCACTTCTATATGTAAGTAGAACTTGGTCCTTAGGAGACAAACCTTTTAGAAAATGTGTGTTAGATAGCCTTCCACGCAATCGGCTTATCGGGTTCTAAACGAGTTACAATTTGTATTAACTAAAGAAATGTTGGTTTTGTCAAAGTAATACACTCTCACAGGACTGTATATTCTTCGTGCTGGTGGTGGGTATTTTACCAAAGGTTTCTATCATATCAATCTAGTTGTGAAATTTTATCAACTTTTATTAAAATCTACTAAAAATTTGATTTTTAGCAATATCAATCGTGCTAAATTTTGCTGCTTTTGTACAATTTTTGCCTTCAAGTCAAATATCGTATGCAGCTCTTGATCATTTAATGAATAAATAGATGTTCATTGTCAGTGGAGATATTGTGCACACATTGTCAAAAGATTGAGAACATATATATGCCATAAATTGAAGGTTGAAGATATGGCCGCAATATATATGAAATGTTGGGAAGCCTCTTTACGCATATATTATACTGTAATACAAACTAATTGTTCTACTTCTACAATAACTAATTATTTAAACTTATTCAACGATGAATTTCATACAGTCAAGTGATATTAAAATCAGCTTTGATCAATAATTATTTGCCTGTAGGTCCTTGCGCAGATCCTACATTAGCCCCAAGACGGGAAATAATGAACATTTCTTGCACAATAATATCACAAAAGTCGTTTTTCACAGGTGTATAGTAATAAAGAAGAAAGATTATAAAGAATTTTTTTGGTGGAATAACACTTTTTCTCATGTGGAAGGATACAAACAAGCATAGTGCAGTTCATCTGTTCCCACCATTTATTGGTTAATCTCTCTTTATTTCCCCCAGCCACATGAGCTTGATTATTATTGTAAAGGGCTAAAATTTAAAGAAATGAAGTGTAAAGAATTTAGCATCAAAACACGTAAACGTCACGAGTTTAAGTCTAAATATTTCTATTTATATATGAAAATCGTGCACCTCTCAGATTTTTAATGAAAAGTTCCCTGTTTAATTTAAATAAAAATTAGATTTTTATTAGATTTTGATAAAAGTTGGTGAAGTGTGTGATTGAAAAGTTCATAAAAGTTGTGGATCTTATTAAATATATGATTGAAAATGAGTTTGAAAAAATGAACTATAAGAAATGAAGGCCAAACAATAAACTAAATTTGATGACCGAAAAGATGTATAAAAAACTTAAATTAAGACAAAGTGATTCAATAATTATTTTTATAAAAAATATCATCTGATTCTATTGTCACCAAGTCCTAATAACCACTTGTTTAATTTTACACGCCCACAAATGTGTGAATCCACATTCTCTATATATACTATCTTATCATCCATAGATTCCATACAAACTCCATGAGCCTCCCGATTAGGTAACTTAACAACATGATAATGTCATATCGGGCAGTTAGCACCACTGGTGTCACCACCGTGGACTGCCAGAAACAAGTCCGGTCGTGGAGACTTCTCCGCTCTTTCATGGAGCTTCTTGTTCCAACCTGCAACTGCTTCATAGAAGAAAACCGTGAATTCAAGGAAGAAAAATATATAAACAAATTCTTCTATGAAAATACTTCTTTCATTTCCTCATCCATAATTACAGGCACAATTTATGGCAATCGACGAGGAAAAGTTAGCCTCTGCATCCAAACAATCCCTAAATCCATGAATCCAATTCTCCTCCTAGAAATGGCAGTCCCAACGAGTGTTCTTGCTAGGGAAATGAAGGGAGGATTTCTTCGAATCGTGCTTGAGTGTAACACAACGAGGAAAAAAGCATTAGATTCAAATTCTCTCTTGTCTATGCCCCTATGGACCATGTACTGCAACGGAAGAAAAGTAGGGTTTTCAGTAAAGCGAAAACCTTCCAGGGCTGATATAGAAATTCTACGGCAGATGGAATCAGTTGTCGTTGGTGCAGGCGTTATAAAGGGAAAGGAAATTACTCGAAATGATGATATTATGTACCTTAGGGGAAATTTTGAACGAGTTCATGGATCCTATGATTCTGAATCTTTTCATTTGATTGATCCTGATGGTAATATTGGGCAGGAGCTAAGTATTTTCTTTCTCCGATCGCACTGAGTATCGCTTCCATTGAAGATATGGAACCTGTATATGAAGTTTTTCGCTCTTTTTCCTCCATGTTTATGTCTTTAAATTTGGGCTTGCATGCCACCCTTTTTTGAGTCCTGCATTTCTGCATGGCTTTATCTTCATGTAATTCTTGATTGGGTGTTTAAGCAAACAAAATTCTGGTGATTGCATGTTGAAGGAAAATTCTGGTGATTGCATGTAGTTCAGATATATTTAATTTCGTCAATTTCTCTAATTTTTTTACAATCGATCTTTCTTTTGACTCGTGGACACATTGATGAGTACAACACTAGTGTTCAAAAAGAGCTTAGTCTGGACCCCCAACGAATGAATATCGGTTAAATATAAAGTAATTAGATTTGTCTAAGAGAAAAAAATAGGGTACACTTCATTTGCAATTCTTAAACTTTGAGTATTTCTTCTCTTAACCATTTTTTATTTTCTCCCCATGGTAGTGTACTAGAATTTAATTTTCTGACTAATGAATGTTATTTCTTCAATGGTTTTGATTATGCTAAAATGTTTTTATGGATGTTTGCATTTACTTGTTATACAATATACTAAACTTGTCATTTATGCTGATTTACTTAGTAACGAGTGTAAGAATTTGAACCCAAATTCGCGATGAAATTTTCAATTTACCAACAAAAGATCTTTGAGAATTAGTGATGAATCTGAGACAAATTCCCCCTTCAAATTCTGTCGCCAACTTGTTTAAATATTAAACTAAAATTTTTAATATTAATAAGCAACAAACTTAACAATGGAATTATTCCTATAACATTTTTCCATACCAACATTTGATTTTTCATGAGAATAAAAATTCATCGTTACTCTAACATTCCGTCTCTATGCATGAGTATTTTTCTAGCAATATCTCATTTAGCTCGTTTGAAACCCCTTTTTTGGGTCAATAAATTTTGAAATAGTGATTTTTTTGAGAATATGTGATTAAAAAATAGGAAAAAGTTTTGGGTTTACACGTAAATTTGTTGTTTTGAAGGAATAACGATTGAAAATAAGATTTAAAAAAAAAAAAGTTGGAAAAATGAAGGTGCTAAGTAGCTACAAAATTTAATGTTTTTGTTTTTCAGTATAAAATGCTTGTTAATTTAGTGTGTTGAGTGTCACCTTTTTAAACTGGTGCGTTTGTTGCATGAGCTATTCTTGATTCCTTCTGCTGTTATACAAGCAATAAAGAAACAAAGTTTGTTCACAAATGTTTGAAGCATGTGAAATTAGATACTTTTTGTCTCCATTTTACTTTATTTTTTCTAACATACTTTTTCCTTGTCTCGACAATATTAGATGGGACATGGAAAAGGCCTTTTTTTGCTTAGAGGGATAACCACTACTACTGTTTGCTCTGGTCCCTAATCTTGAAAAGGGTGAAGCAATCTCATACATTAAAAAAGTGCTTAATCTCAAGCAAATATTTTGTCTTCAAACAGATTAAAATAAATTTTTTTAATAAATTTTGTGAAAGTTGTAGATCTTGTAAAATATGTGATTAAAATTTTTTAATTAACATTTTATTGAATTTTTTATCAACTTTTAATCTACATCAAACGAGGTCTATAACTTATTTCTTAAAACAGTGTTAACTTAGGGTGCGTTTGATTACCAATATTTTTCATAGAAAATGTGTTTTTTCTATTCAAATTCTTATTTTTGTACGTTTGATTGACATTTTTTTTCCATGAATAATATTTTCGTACTTTTGGTCATGTGACCATATTTTTATCAAAATCAAAAAATATATACTTTCTTAGTGAAAGTAGGATTTTATTTTCCAGAAAATTTACTCTCTTTCTCTCTCTCATCTACCCATCAATAAAAATTGGACAAGTATAATATTTTTTAGATTGAAAATTAAATTAATTAAACACATTTGATTAACAATTTCCATACAATTAAGTTCTAGACAATTAAATTATCTAGAATTTTTTTTTCATATAAGTTTCATGTTTATAATCAAACGCACCCTTAGAATTTTTGTGTGTTAAAATTATCCATGATTAGATAAGATGGATAATTTCTAAGAAAGATTACTAGAGGCATCAAGCAGATAAAGATAGGTTTAAACTAGATTCTGAGATGATGTTTGTTGTGCTTAAAAGTTATTTTGTGAGAAAACATGTTAAGTGTCAATTTTTTTAAAAAGTAAAGTTCTAAGTACAAAATGTTCTATCCAAGCCGAACCTAAAGTGTGTGACGCTCAACGTAATTAAATCCTAATGGTATTTTGCCTGTTGAGCTCTATGAGTTAATTTCACACATGAATTTGCTTGTATAACATGCATGAACAAACTTGAAACGGGTGAGTTCACATGAGTGGATTTGGGGTGAACTCATCGAACTTGATGACTAAGACTAGGGGTGTATTCGTCAAGCTCGATTCTGAATCATATAGGATAGATTGCATTGATGTCATGAACTTCAACTTTTGAGCAAAATGATGACAATATCTTATATCATATTCTAACCTTTTTTTTTCTTTGATGACAGGAGAACTCGCAGCCGCTACGCTTTTGAGTGCGCACTGGGTAAATCCTCGAACTGGTGCAATAACCTACAAACCACGCCAGTTAAGTAAACTGCACTAGACAAGCCATGTGCAACAAACTCGACCGAGAGAGTGTTGGTACGAAAAATTGAACTCGTGACTAAAGGTCTTTGCGCTCACCTACTCTACCAACTCAACCACCCCACGAGGGGCAATCATATTCTAATCTTTCTAAGCCGAATGCTATTCAAATGCCAACATATAATCATCCAACCCATGAGAAATATTACTTTTAGAGTTCAACAATTTAATTCGAGTGAGCTCTCGTCTTAGATCTTACATTATTAGAGAAGAAATATATTTATTTTTCAAACTTTTGTTTTCAACTATTCAACATGCACACGTATAAGCTGTACACAATTTTCATTACTCCAAGCCGAATTTGATCTCAAAATCATTATATAATCTGACAAATTATTGAATCACATCGTCTAAAAAATTAAAATTTATTAGAAAAGGGGGAATTCTTTGTCAAAATTTAGTCTTCAACAAATCATATCATTGTTTTATTTTTGCATAAAAAATTAGCTGTTTCTCATCAATTGGAATTTTTGTGATGAGCAACAAAAGAAGAACGAATAGCCCCACCCCTACTGTCTCATTAAAGCTACTTTGCTGCCCTACAATACAATAATCAAAGTAGAAAATAGCAGCCGCATGCAAATCCAAGCAACGATACAAGGTTCAAAATTTGCTTGCTCGACGAACAACCTGCAGAAAACGTATCTGCAATGTGCAGTTAGATCATATCAGAGAAATTGAGTGCAAAGCTCTATTCTATCAGTTACTTTAACAATTTAGAAAAATGAAGTAAGTCACTATTAACAAAAAAATCCAAGAAGGTGGGATTTACAATAGCTTTGACATGTAGACACAGTGCTTCACATGATCGTGCAATTCTTTTGTTCTTTAATACTAGCCAATACTATCTAGTCCACATTGACAAAACAAGTCATAAGAGACAGCTCTGAGGATTTATGTTCCACGAAGCACAATACACTTACCCAGCTGTAGCTGAAGATAGTTGTTCCGGATGTTCCACTCAAAATCCCAGTGCTTATTGTAGTTCTTCAGCGTCCAGTAAGCCCAACCAAAGGTGGCGGCATTATATACCTCTAACTGAGCTCTTCCAAATTCTTGATAGTCTGTTTGGGATCCACCGGTCACATTCCATTCGTTCACCCATTCCCCTGCAATCAGTTCATCTGATTACTACTTGATGAAGGAATGTAAACTGTAAGCTGAGATTCTAAGGTAAATAAATTACTAAATAGAGAAAATGACTATTGTAGCTTACCAATAAAGACAAGCGGTCCATTTGCACTATTAAGAGCCTGTAACTGTGTTTGTCTATTCTTATAAATATACTGAATATTGTCTAGAGAACTCATGTTAGCAAAAAAATTGTCGTACAGATTGTAATAATGCAAATCGACTACTGTATTCTCTGAGCCTAAGTTAGATTGGTAGAGCTCAAATGGATCCGCGTTGCCAACTCTTTGGCAGAACAATACGTATGCTGTTGATGAGTATTTTCTAACAATCTGGTATCCTTGTTTGTAAAATGAAACCAGGATATCCAGAGGAACAGAGCCCGCTGATGGCTCATTTAAAAGCTCGATCCCCAGCAAGGCAGGATGATTGGCATACCTGCAAAAGAGTTAATCATGCCTTGAATAATTACCTTTGTAGTGTGCCTGTTCATACAAACATATACTGAGAGTATAAGATACTCCATTGGTCAATTGAATAAAAAAAGAAGATGAAATAATTAAAGGGAGTAAATTGTACATAAATCCCACTTGTATGTCAATAATAGGGAAAAAATTATTCAGAAAATGAAATGCAAGAGCTAATAAGCAGCTTAAACCAAAGAGAGACAGAGAACAACCAGCTATATAGCAGTACAACAATGCAACAAGATTTGATGTCCTTAATGAAGTAATTGCTCTCCCAACCTGATATTAGCTTTATTGAAGCTATCCCATCGATGATCTACTTCCTATCAGCTAAAGTGGAGGATTTACTTCCTATTAGCTACAGAGGAGGATTTAGTGCACGATGACTCAAGTGATCTATGGCTAGAAACATGAAATATCATGACATGTTTGCAGTCAAGGACTCTGGATAAGATTAAAGAAGAAGTTGAAATCTTAAAGGTTGTACAGAACAGTATTTTTGAATACTGTCTAACAAACATGCAAAATAATGCAAATAAGGGAACAAAAGCCCCCGTATTATCATCTATTCTTAAAGAGGCAGTTTTGCTAGTAAAAATGTCCCTTTTTTACTGTAGAATCTGACTCCAGCATCCTTCGTCTTTCTTGTCCTCACATTTTAATTCATTAACATTTTCAGATCCAGGAAAGGGAATCAAACATTCTCCTTCTAGCACACCACATCCATAAGATGAAATAAATTCTTTCAAAATTCAAAATCTTAATACACCTGTATTTTGATGTTTATGTTGAGGTAACCAATTTTCACGACTGAATGCCCCAAAATGCTATCAGGACTAGAATTGTGGAATACAATTCTGTACTCGTTAAAGCAACATCATTTTACAGTGCTATGATTTGATAGATTATATTGCTATTAGGGAAATTAACTAGTTGGGTATTAGTATTACCATTCAGTAACTTGAAAATCTACCTGGAAGCAAGAAAATCTAATACATCTAGTGTCTGTGAGATGTAATCCGGTGTTGTAGGCCATCTTGTCATCCCATCTCGACTAGCACTATGTTCCATCCCATTTTGAGAGCCTGGAGCTGCATGAAGGTCAATTATGCACTTTATGCTGAAGGTTCTGCACCAGTATTATGAGGGGGCGAAACATGCAAACCTCAGGATTCCAGAAAGTCTGAGGCATGGAAAAAGAAACGAGAATGATATAAGACCTACGTACTGTGCCCATAAGAATGCATTATCAAGTGCTTCCAAACTTCCCCCAATGAAAGGAGCTGGAGGATTCGGATCAAAAGCTATCCACCAGCCAACAGGTATTCTCACAGTATTTATTCCATGCCTATACAGGAAATCGAAATCTTCTATAGTGACAAAGGTGTTTCTATGCTTCTGCAGGAGAAATGAAGATAACAAGTAATATAGTATCTCTGCAAAAACATTGCAATTTGAAAAACATAAGCTATGTGTCCACTATCTTGGCAGTATGTCACATGAAAGCTTGAATAAAGATAAGCATTTAAGATAAGAAAGCCACAAATACGTTATGCTCCAAATACATTAAGCAGACAACCTTAAAACCAACTTTTCCAATGAACTTGCAAATATCAGGGTTAATCCCCACCCCCACCCCAACCCATCCCACTCCCACGGTCAGTTCCAACCTAAAGGTCCTAAACCTTATTTTAGGCATTGAGTTTGTAACATAAAAGGAGAACGCTACCTCCCATCACATCTGGTGAATCATCATGTCCTCACTTTTAGTTTTTCTAAAATCTTCCCAAAACATCCTTTCTGCTATCAAATGCCAATGTTAATGTGATCTATTGACATAAAATAGTACTTCGTGTTTAGTGTTCACCTTCCAGGTGTTGTGTTGGAGAAGGCAAGGGGTGCTGAATTATCCAGGTAGATGTAATGGTAACAATCGCATTATGTTTCTAAGCAAAATGGTGAAAACAATAATTTCTGGTTAAAATTATAAATAAATTATGGAGCCTTATTCCCGAGTTGAAACAAAATCATGGCCCATGACTGCCTTCTCTGCACTTGAAAGATAAACCTGACCTCAATCTATGCCACACAACACCCATTCCCCTTATGAGGGACATAACATTGTACCTTGTAGAGTACCTAAGGGACCTCGAGCACTCGGGATCTTTGTAAGATATGTCTCACCCGTCTAAGTCAAACAATTACTAGAAGAGGCCATTATGATATCCAGTTCATATCTTTCTCTCTATCTCTGCCATGTAATTAGTAAGAATGAGATCACTATTGATGTAATGCAGTTGAGCGTAACATAAATCCAAACTGTTTCAGCTAATATCCTTTAATGTTTTTCCAATTGCAACTGCCTAAATGAATTACTATTTGAACAAGCCATCGGGCCTCATTCTTCCATTCCACCCCATCTGTCGGTTGAGATTGAAGCTTTTTTGACTAACGGATGCAGATTTTTATTTAATTAAGATTTGGTGAGTGATGATTTAAAGGACTTGATTATTATGAAGCAGCATATAAAATAACTTCACCCAAAATTTCTTACGAAAATCCAGGTGAAATAAAATATTTTAGATTCAATTATCAGCATTTGATCATTTCCACAAGAACTTTCATGTCAATTACATGCATAGCCAGTTACACAATGGCAAGAGAGAGCAGAGATTATGGTTATTAGACTACAGATATAATGCATGAGATGGGAAGAAAAGAAAAAGGACCTCGCATTTTTATGAAGATTAACAAGCTTTTTGTAAAAATAGTTCAGAAGTTTGTACCACTTTTACATGCTAATTCTCCACATGAAGGTGCTTAGGACACTCCTCCGCCAAAACGAGAAAATTACTGTATATCCTTTCCATCTCTACACGTGGAATCATGTTTATGTGTGTTATTTATTGGAAACTATGATGGCTTCAACCAATTAGCTATGAAAAGCACCAAATATAGCAGAATATGCGCATTTGTTAGTCTTTCATATTTCTTCTTTTAAGGCAATCAGGAAGAGGTAACATGGAAGTATAGCTCAAAATCAATATCCATAACATAAGAAAATAGTTTTTGTGCTATAGCATCAAGAAATTGATCAAAGCTTAATAAGGATTCAACAAAGAACCATAAACCAAGAGAAAATCTACCTTAAAAATTTCTTTCGCCTTGTCGTGTTCATATCCATTGGCAAGCTGATATTCTCCATGCAAAATATTTGATACGATTATCATCTCAAATGTCGCAGCATTATCATCCCATCCTGGTGTCCCTAGATAGTCTGCTGTAAGCTGCTTGGCTTCTAAAGCCTAAATAAATAGAGTAAATGCTATCATATTTTTTGTTTTGAGATATATACACTCAATTAGAAGCCATTTGAGTGCTTGACGAAACACAAGGTCCATTATGCTGATGACTTCATTGTGGACCAGTACTAAATCTGTAGGGAAGAACGCTAGAAAACATTTGTACAGCTTCTGGTAGCTGTAAATCATTTCAAACCAAACAGCGAGAACTTGGCTTTATAGAGAATGACAAATAAAGATCATTCTGAGTATTTTAGTGCATCCATATCATGTGTGCTGTATCTTGACAAGCACAACAAGTGTGCTGTATCTTGACAAGCACAACAAGTCTGTTAATGAAAATTTCCATCATTTGTGTGCTTGATACTTAGCTAAGATCTAGATTATGTCAACAAAATTTGTAAACTTTCTCCTATTTATATTTTTACATTTTTGTTCACAAGGTTAAGACTATTATTTCTTCAAAAAGGCTACTCAAGATTTATTGCTTCGACATTCCTTTGAGAAAAATAATACTAAGAGCTCGTAGTCTAACAAGAAAGTTCAATGATGTTGTCCTATTAAATCAATGGGAAACAAGGTTTGCTTAACCAGGCTTCCTAACTTGAACTTAATTCAAACTCCAGTTAGAACGTGACAAAGGAAAACAATAATAATTTTTAGGATTGGTGGTCATATACAATTTAAGTATTTTTCTAACACAATTACAGAGCTCTGATTCATGGAGTAAATGGATGAGAATCATACCTGTAGATAAGTTCCACTTTTCAGTTTGATGTGAACTCGATCGTTAAAATTTCTTTCTATATAAAATGTTTCTGTAACAGATGCTGATTCTGCTGCTGCAGTCACGTTGCCTCCGTCACCATTGCATGTCAGAAATTGACCTTGAGAGGTACGGAATTGGAAGATTGACTCAGAAACTCTCCATAACTGCAGGGAAAGAAATGAACTAAATAACTGAGCCACAGAAATTCATCAGTTATGCGACCTATGTGCATCTTATTACCAGAACATATTCACATGTCAAAAGAAATAAACTCCTAAATTTCGAGAAAACATGAGCAGCAGTTTCTCTATTTAAGTTAGCCGATCTTTATGGACAAGATATATCTCAATATTTAGCCAACACAATATGGATAATGCCTAAGAACAACTAAATAATTATCACATTCGCTAAGAGACTATAATAACGAAGAAGGTTTGGTACCCAGCCCCACACCTTTAAGGTAGCAAAAAGATAATGGTAATAGAAAAATGAATAAAATTATCATCAAGAAAATGTCGAAAAACTGAAAGAAGAAAAGGAAAAAGCTAGAAGTGATCCATACTCCAATATATGTTATATATTGCCAACTAATTGAAAGGTGAATCACCAACTCCTTTGACTTCTATGACAGAAATTCAAACAGAGCAATTTCAGAAAATACACACTACTAGTAAGCCTGGATAGTAGGATTAGTACGAGGCTCACTAATTCACCTTATTTAGCTAGAATCTAGGTTCTTTTTTTTGAACCTCAAAATCATGTAAATTTCACAACAAACATTTGAAGTGTTTCATATCCAACAAAGAAAATTCTGACATTATAGTATTAAAAGGATGAGTTATATTATGTTAGGTTTTAATGTAATTGGCAATTCTGTGAACGAAAACGGCCAAAATTGAAAAAGTGTAAAAGTCGAGGAGTTAGGAGCAATTTGTATAGTAGTGGTTGGTAGGTTAGGGTTAAAGCTCGGAATATGGAAAGAAGAGCCATCGCAATTTCGCCTGCCTCTCGCCAACATACTGCTCGAATGACAAAAATAGAAAAGATTTCGCCGACTTGTCGCCAAGATCTCTCTCGAGCAAAATGCCATCGCTCACTCTTCGCTGCCTGTCACTTGTGCGATGGTGCATGCCAGAAAACCCTGATTTGCGATTTTCGAGAATTTTAAGCTGCGCCATTTCACGAAAAACCTGGGATTGTTCGTTGTGAGAAAATACATACACTTTTCATAGTTCATACAATCTATCGATCATTGAGATTAGCAATTGAAAACATCAAAACCAAAAATTCAAACACCAAAACCCCAAACTTCCAGAGTATTTGTCAAAGGTTGAAGATCAAGGAAAGTGATTAGAGTTTTGGTTGTTGGAGAACAAGGAGCTCTCGGGAATCTACAAGAGATAGACAAAATCAGAAAATCAAGAATTGGTGCAGGTGCAGGTGCAAGCAATGCTTTGGGAACTACAGTCATGAGGTCAAAGAGTACTAGTGTCGGTCAAGTTTGACGGTACCGTAAGTTAATTCGTTTATAGTGGAATCATATTGACTTGAGCCCAGAGTTTTTAATTCCTCAAGGGGTTTTCTCTATCATCTAATATCCTGTGTTATTTATTTTCCTACAATTTATTATATTACGACAATTCAAGGTAGGGTAGATTACATGTGAATTCATCTGGACTAATTAATAACTGTGATGTGTTACAATTGTTAATTAATTTGCTTAAATTCCGCACAAACACCAATTCATCCTCCCCTCTAGGTGTTATTTTGGGTCGAACTACCTAACTTTCATATTAGACCAGGATAAGTTGATTGCTCTGGAAATGTTAAGATTAAGATAAAGCATTATTTAGTTGGTTGAAAAATTCAATAGTCACAAATTTTTTATTGGAGATATCTACTGGAAGATTATTAACAACAATTAGCAATTCAATTGTGATTCTGACCCGAAATGTTTCCCATGACGAAGCAACATCCCTGTCAACTGTAACCTTCATGCCGCCACCATTTTCAGCAGATATATACTTCTGCAGAGTCACTGATTTGAATTGGACCTCTGTTCCATCCTACATCGAAGTCACCTTAAACCAGATTAGTCATCAGAAAATGTTGAAGCGATATTTTAAATAAATAAGTTTGTCCGCTCTAACACCTTGGAGGTTCAGATGAAGTGGTCTGCTATGACATTAGAGCAAGCATAGGTCTAATAGTCAAGGCTCGAAACAAGAGCCATGCACATGTGGTTCTTTTGATGAAACAAATGATAGATGAATCTGGTATTATGTGAGGGGAGATATTGAAGATATGATTTAACAAATTATTTTGTCCTTGTGCCTGTGGACTTCTAAAATATTAGCATCCTCTACAAATAATAAAATTAACCATGAAACATTTCCAGCTAGGTGCGAGCACGAGCAACTAAAAATATGAAGATATGAACTTACTAGCATGTCGCCATTGAGGATATCGTCAAAAAGAGAAGGTTTTATCCACCCTTCAATGACCAACCATCCGCCCAAGTTCACCCCTCTTACTTTTGAATTTTCACGTAGTCCTTCCACTTAAATTCAGGAATATCAAAAAGAAAACAAATCACATTCTGGGTTCTCAACAGTTTCCTTGACCAATGTTTAAAATTAATAAACCTCGAAATATAAACAAACAATTCCAAGAACTAACCTGATAATCCAACTGCAAAGATGAGCCAACAGCACAGAAGAAATACCCAAACCCATTTGCAGAAAATAAGTTCCATGTAAAATGCAGGCCTCAATTCTATCACAGAATCAGTTATGTACAAGGCATCTACAGAAGAAAGTCGAAATATTCAACTAAACAAAAAGAAAAAATATATAATTAACCAAGACAATCAAGAAAATTGAAAAAATACAGACGTAGGAAGGAGGAAGTATGTATCCCTATAATTCTTTACTTGGTAATCAATTAACTCCAAAAAGAATATAATAAACAAATTTGAGACGCATACGAGGTCTATATATTTAATTGCATTATTAAATTATGGACGCAATCTCTAGAGTGCAGAAGAAGAAATACTTACTTAAAAATGGAAATAGTTTAAGAGTAGAACCGTAGAAGGAAGGAAAGAACAATATTCTAGTGTAGAAAGGAAGACGAACAGCAAAAAGCGCTATGATTATGGTGATGATAATGATGCGTAGATAAGCTCAAGGAATAATAAGAAAGTAAGAAAAAGTGCCTGAGTTGGCGATTTGATTTTTGTACAATATTTTACACTTTTTTTTTGTTTGCTTGGCATGAAAAGTAAAGAGAAAGTCAAAAGATTTTTCTCCACATCCTCTCCCTAGGATTGGACAAAAAAGACTCGTAACCGAAAACTCCGATCCGGGTCGATTTTGAAACTTTTCGATTTGGATCGGGTACTCTTAGGAAATTATGCTGATCGGGTCGGTCTACGGTTCCAACGAGCCACCCCTGGTCTTTGATTTTGAAGTTTCTTCCTCTCATCCTCAAACCGACTTGCTTCTTCGACACATTCCTGTCGGAGTCAAGGGTGACGCAAAGACTTCTATAAGCATTTTAAAACTTTCATTGCAAAAAATCCATTTTCAAAGGCACTAATAGGAATGTCAATGCATCCAGCAGGCTATTGACCCAAAAGTTTTGGCTCGAACTTGACTCGGGTAAAATGTCCAAGTTTTTTTCCAGGCCCGAGCCGAGTCGAGCAAAAGCTCGATCAAAAAAATTAGGCTCGACCCGAGCTTTTAACTTAAACCTTTCCTAGCAGAGCAAGACAGGCTTTATATATAAAGGCCCACGAGCTACACGGGCAGGCTCGGGTTTGGCCCGAAATTCCAAATTGGGTCTCGTCTCGAGCATCGAGCCGGGTCGGTTGGAGCTTTTTTCGGGATGAGCCACGGCTGGCCCGAGCCGACGAGCCAAATTGCCATCCTTAGGCACTACTGATTCAACACTTGCACTTGATGACAACTTCTTGCTTTTCATTTAAGATTGATGGTTCTGAATTTTAATCAAAAACGGTTCTTAAGCTCAATTTCAAGAATTTCTTAGGGGGGTGTTGGGGGTGGACTGAAATAGGTATGGCAACGGGGCGGGGCACCCCCATCCCGCCCTGTCTTGCCCAAACCTTGTGTCACGCCTCCTTAGACAGGGCAGGGGTGGGGTACGGAGGCGAGTGGGGCAACTTTTTACCCCCCTTTTTTTTTTTTTTTTACATTTTCAAAATCTCGAGTTATCTTATTATTAGAAAATATAATATAAATTCAAAATCAGTTTTTAATGGGTGAATTATTTAGAAGTAAAATTATTTTTAATCTTTTTTTCTTTTCCCTTCACTGAGCCAGTTTTTTAGCCCCATTTGGGACGGGTCCCATTGGGGTGTGGTGGGGATGGATTTTTTGCTATCACTAGACTAAAGTGGGTGACTGTTAAGGGAATATTTTGGAAGCCGTTATTTGGAAGTTGGCAAACAAGAAGGATTTGAGTTAATTAAATCACCAATCACCTACATTTATGTTCAGTTACTACTTGCTCTTAGAAAAATAAATGGTTATGCTCACCCATTTTTGAAAAAAATTATCCATCCATCACCCCTATCACTTCCATTCTTCCACTTAGGCAAAAATATTCACGCAAACGAAAATCTTATGTGGCCGTCAAAATTTGACAAGTGAATACTACTTTCTTAAATTAAAACGCTTTCTTCCCAAATTTTGAATGAATTGTGATTTTCTTCCTTCACGAATCTCCACCTAGTTGCTTCTCCCTCTCTCGTCAGGGCTTCTTGTTCTTCTTCCTCTCTCCTTCCGCTTGCTCTTGCTCTCTCTCCTTCGCCTCTTCTTCCTGTCTTGCTTCTTCCCCTTCTCTTCTTTTTTCTGTTGCCAATGCTGCTTCTACTTCTTCTTCGCTTTTCCTCCTCTCTTCTTCCTCTTTCCTAGCTACCTCCTCTTCTCTCTTTCTAGCTTCCTCTTGCTCTTGATGGTGTTGTGTAAGTGTTGACGGTTGTGGAATCATAATTTGAGAACCATATGTTTAGCTCAACTTAATTAAATGTTACATGTTCCTGTTTAATTAATAGGTTCGTGTTGATGTATTGGAGTGTTTAATTAAATGGTTAGTCTCTAATATATTGCAGTGTTGATGTGTTGTTGAATCTCCCCTTTATGAACCTTATGAAGACCTATATAAACCAGGACCCTAAACTTGGGCAGCTTCAGCCTAGATAGCTTCCAAGTATTCTACAATATAACCTCATTTTAAAAGTTGAGCAAATTTATTGACAGAGTATAAATACAAACATAAAGTGTGCATCTCTTTGATAATGCATTCACTGACTGAGTAAAAAAAGTAAAAAATTAACCATTTTCTATAAGAACTCCAGAACTTTATGATGAAAGCCATGATTTATCAGAACTGGTTAACCATTGCCGGAATTGCTTACTATAACTCTGTAAGTGGCATGTAGTTAACAAGAAGGCTAGCATTGGTGAAAATGATTTTGTAGAATCTGTTGTTACGAAAACTGCAGCCAATTTTATTACCAGAATGTAAATTGAATGTTTCTCAACCATACACCAAGCTTCCAATTCACTCAACTATACACCAAAATATAAAATTTTCATTCAACCATAGCCTAAGCAACATAATTTGATTCGCTTGTACATTAACAAAACATAATTTTCCATCGGATGTACTACCCAAAAAAATAAATAAATAAATTCAAAACATAGTTGTTGTCTTCATAACCTAAATTATATCCATTAAACAACATTAATGCACTACTGAGTTGCTAATTTTTTCTTGTAAATCTCATCCTCAACACACGACGATCACCATAAAAATTTTCAGGTACTTTAGATTCAAAACACTAAGGTAATCTTCAATGTAGACCATTTCGTTCGGATTTCTTTTCAATTTCTTCACCATTTGATCCACGGCCTCCATGGATGATTAAAGAGAATTTGTTGGAAAAATTGGCCAACTTTGGCACGAGTTTTGAGTGGGACCCAGTTATTCAATTTGAAAGATGAAAGTTGATTTGTGTTCTCCTCCGTGAGTACATCGAAATCATATACTTACTTGCCAAAGTTGATGCTCGGGTGAATGAGAAATTAAGGCTCAAAGTGTGTCACTCAAAAGGGAGTTTATGTGAAAAAAATGAATTTGTCCCACATAGGAAAAAATGAGGAATTCCAAAGGTCATTGCCATTAATTGTAGCCTAGCCTATAAATAGTGGCTCATTTTCCTCATTTCAACACACAAAAAAAAAAAGCAAAAGTTTTCAAGTTTAGAATACACTAGAAATTCATTTGCATAGAATTCTCTTTTGGTGATGGTGTAGTTTAGGCACTAGTTCAGATCGCCGGAGTGGTTTCTACGGTGCTCGGAAACTACTGATTTTACCGTTGTATCCTGGGAAACGGACGCTCGTTTTAAACCTCAAGCACGGACGGTGAGGGGGCAAATCTGTTTTAAGGAAATTGTGTGTAACACAGGCCACGGGTTAAAATTCTATGTTTTCAGTTGTTTAATTCATGCAATTTTTTGTATTAAATTTACAGTCCATGCTTCATGAATTTATGATATATTGTTCGTATACTTCATGAATTTTAAATTCTATTGGAACAAAAGTTATTTGTTGAAAATAAAACTTTCAATGATCTGGTGAAAATTCGATATACGGTTGTTTGAATTTTGTTGATTTGCATAGTTGCAAAATTGAAAAACTGTCAAAAAGACCTAAATCGTCTAAGAAGAGTTTGGGATTTAAACGGTCCGGGTGTGACCCCCCTCCTCATCTGGGAGTCTTTTAATTGCGCATTATTCAAATTGACGAGACAAAAGACAACATTTCCCGATTTTATCCACATACACTGAATTTCCTACAAGCTTAAAATAGATTTTCAGAAAGGAAAATTTTGTTTCCTACATTGATTATCTCTGAACTGATTAGTTTCTTATATTTGTTATATTGTGGAAACTAATTTGTTTGGTTCTTTCGGAAGACGAAATGACAATCGGTTCCACCAACATAGATGTGTCAAAAGCTGAAGGTACCTAATCTCAGGCTGTGGGTTCTACTATGGGTGCAGGGCCTAGTTCGACTATGGGTGCAGCTATTGCTGCAGGGCCTAGCTCTGTTATGACACAGACTGTGGCTCCAATACCAAGTCATGTTGTGAGCCAACATGTGGCTAATGTTCCGGTTAATGTACCAGTTAACCATGGGGAAAAGCCGGAGAAATTCAACGGCATGAATTTCAAGAGGTGGCAGCAGAAAATACTGTTCTATCTGACCACCTTGAATCTTGCGAGATTCTTGACTAAAAGTGCTCCAAAACTCCAAGAGGGTGAGGTGGATGTTCAAGCTATCAGTGCTGTTAATGCTTGGAAACACTCAGACTTCTTATGCCGGAATTACATCATGAACAGTTTGGCAGATTCACTATACAACGTGTATAGCACCATGAAAACTGCTAAGGAGTTGTGGGAGTCTTTGGGCCAAAAATATAAGACTGAGGATGCCGGGGCTAAGACATTTATCGTCGGCCGATTCTTGGACTATAAGATGGTAGACTCCAAAACTATAACCAGTCAAGTGCAAGAACTCCAAGTGATTCTTCATGAAATTCATGCCGAAGGGATGATTCTAAGTGAAACTTTCCAAGTGGTTGCAATCATTGAAAAATTGCCTCCCGCGTGGAAAGATTTCAAGAATTATCTGAAACACGAGCGAAAGGAAATGAACGTTGAAGAACTGATTGTTAGACTTCCAATTGAAGATGACAACAAGAGTTCCGAAAAGAAGTGGTTCAATCCTGGTGCGGCTAAGGCCAATATTGTTGAACATGGTCAAGGTAGTAAGAACTACAAAACCAAAGTTGGGTCATCCGATGAAAAAGGGATCAAGCTGGGACCAAAAGGGGACGTTCCTAAGAAGAAATTTCAAGGGAAGTGCTTCAACTGTGACAAAGTAGGCCACAAATTTTCGGAGTGCAGATTACTAAAGAAGAAGAAAGAAGCAAATGTGGTTGATTATATGGCACATGATGTGTCGGAGATGAGTCTCGCAACAGTCATTTCTGAAGTGAACATGGTGGGTTCTAACCCAAAAGAATGATGGATTGATTCCGGAGCTATGAGACATGTGTGCTCTGATAAAGAGTTATATACTACTTTTGAAGCAGTTGAGAATGGAGAGAAGTTGTTCATGGGAAATTCCGCAACTTCTGAAATCAAGGGCCAAGGAAAAGTGCTTCTAAAGATGACTTCGGGAAAAGAGCTGACTCTCAACAACGTGCTGTATGTGCCGAAAATCTGCAAGAACCTTGTGTCCGGGTCACTTTTGAATAAGCATGGTTTTCGCATTGTGTTTGAGTCAGACAAGGTCATCTTGTCGAAAAGTGGAATGTTTGTTGGAAAAGGTTATGTTTCCGATGGAATGTTTAAACTCAATGTAATGGTTGTTAAACCAAAAATGAATAATAAAGTGAATGCTTTTGTTTACTTGCTTGAGTCTTCCAATGTGTGGCATGGTAGACTAGGACACATTAACTATGATACTTTACGTAGGCTAGTTAACTTGAAATGCATACCAGCATTCCATGTTGATTCCAAACATAAGTGTGAGACTTGTGTTGAAGCAAAATTGACTAGGTCGTCATTTAAGTCAA
The DNA here is from genome assembly GCF_002742605.1 of Olea europaea var. sylvestris. Lineage (NCBI taxonomy): Eukaryota > Viridiplantae > Streptophyta > Magnoliopsida > Lamiales > Oleaceae > Olea > Olea europaea. The sequence goes on from NC_036246.1 coordinate 9,369,113, forward strand.
TTGAACGAAATACGGAATCACTTGATTTAATTCACAGTGTTATATGTGATTTAAAATTTGAACAAACAAAAGGTGGCAACAAGTATTTCATTACTTTTGTCGACGATAGCACGAAATACTGCTATGTGTATTTGCTCAAAAACAAAGATGAAGTGATAGAGAAATTTGTTCTCTATAAGAATGAAATTGAAAATCAACTTAACAAGAAAATTAAGGTGCTAAGAAGTGATCGAGGTGATGAGTATGAAGCACCGTTTGCTGAATTCTATGCACAACACGGAATTATACATGAAACCACCGCACCGTATTCACTGCAACAAAATGGTGTTACTGAAAGGGAAAATTGCACTTTAAAGGAGATGATGAATGCAATGCTAGTAAGTTCTGGATTACCTTAGAACATGTGGGGGATGCTGTATTATCAGCAAATTACCTTTTGAATAAGGTGCCCCGAAAGAAAATGAAGAAGACCCCTTATGAATTATGGAAAGGAAGAATGCCTTCATATAAATACTTACGAGTGTGGGGGTGTCTTGCTACAGTGGTTGTCCCAACACCAAAGAAGGTGAAGATAGGCCCGAAAACTGTAGATTGCATATTCATTGGATATGCACATAACAGTAGTGCTTATCGATTTCTCATGTATGAATCTAAAATCCAAGATATACACAGAAACACGATAATGGAGTCGAGAAACGCTTCATTCTTTAAACATGTGTTTCCATGCAGGTCCGAAGAAGAGGCAATTTCTTCTAAACGGACATATGAGACTATGACTGAACATAGTCAGGACCAAGAATTAGAAGAGGAGGTTGAGGTTGAACCTAGACGTAGCAAAAGGGAAAGGATAGAAAAATCTTATGGTCCAAATTTTCTGACCTATATGCTAGAAAGTGAACCTCAAAGCTATCAAGAGGCTGTGAACTCCTCGGAAGGACCTCAATGGAAAGAGGCCATTAAAAGTGAAATATATTCTATCCTGCAAAATCATACATGGGAGCTAGTGGATCTTCCACCAGGAAGTAAACCACTAGGCTACAGTGGATTTTCAAACGAAAAATGAAAGCAAATGGAACTATTGAAAAGTATAAGGCCAGGTTGGTAATAAAAGGTTACCGACAACGGGAAGGCCTTGATTACTTTGATACATATTCTCCAGTAACGAGAATAACATCCATTAGAATGATACTTGCGATTGCTGCTTTGCAAAATCTTGACGTACATCAAATGGATGTTAAGACTGCCTTCTTGAACGGAGACTCAGATGAAGAAATCTATATGGAACAACCCGAAGGGTTTTCGTCTTCAGGGCAGGAAAAGAAAGTGTGTAAATTGGTGAAATCGTTGTATGGCTTGAAACAAGTACCAAAACAATGGCATGAGAAATTTGACAGTGTCATGATGGAGAGTGGATTTAAGATCAACGAGTATGACAAATGTGTTTACGTCAAAGACACTAGATGGATATGTCATCTTATCTCTTTACATTGACGACATGCTTATTGTTGACAGTGACAATAAGATGATTGAATCCACTAAAAATATGTTAAACTCGAGGTTTGACATGAAAGATATGGGTTTAGCTGATGTTATACTTTGAGTAAAAATCTCAAGAATATCAAATGGGCTTGTTCTAAGTCAGTCACATTATGTGGACAAAATTTTAGAAAAATTCCATAAGGATGATACTGGCTTGCCTAGAACACCAATAGATACTAGTCAACATCTGTCTAAAAACAGAGGAGAAAGTATCTCTCAAGTAGAATACTCGAGAGTTATCGGAAGTCTAATGTACTTAATGAGCTGTACTAGACCAGACATAGCCTATACAGTCAGTAAATTGAGTAGATACACGAGTAATCAGGAGCTGATCACTGGAAAGAAATAGTAAAAGTACTAAGGTACTTAAGATATACTCGTAATTTTGGACTGCACTATAGTAGATATCCAGCAGTCAGTGAAGGATAGTGATGCTAATTGGATATCCGACATAAAAGACTCAAAGTCCACATGTGGATTTGTGTTCACTTTGGCAGGTACAGCTATATCATGGAAATCTTCTAAACAAACAGTGATAGCCAGATCCACTATGGAATCTGAATTTATAGCTCTAGATAAAAGTGGTGAAGAGGCTGAGTGGCTACGCAACTTCTTAGAGGATATTCCAAGATGGTCAAAGCCTGTGCCAACAATTTGCATATATTGTGATAGTCAATCGGCAATTGGAAGGGCACAGAACAACATGTATAATGGTAAGTCTAGACATATACGTCGTAGACATAATACCATTAGACAACTACTCTCAGCTGGAGTTATCACTATTGATTACGTAAAGTCAAAGGATAACATTGCGGATCCGCTAACCAAAGGGTTAAATATAGAGTTAGTTGAGAAATCATTGAGAGGAATGGGACTTAAGCTCTTGAATGGATAAGTTAATACAAAGAAAAACCCAACCTAGTTGACTGGAGATCCCAAGATCTAGGTTCAAAGGGACAATCTAATTGTAAAGACTTGATAGAATCACTGTGGGGGATATTACCTCCTGTCCATTCCTGATGCGACAGTGATGCCCGTAAAGATGGAGGATAAGCAATAGGCTTTTAATGATTCTTATGCGTCGAAAATCGAGCCAAGTAATGTGGGTTACTTGTAATAAGAAATCACCTATGTAAGAGAGAAGTTGGGCCGTTTCTAAGGGAATTGTGTGGGGCGTAATTCTTGCGAACTCTCACAGAATCAGGCGTATGTTCATGGCCAAAACGAACATAATAATGAGAACTGAAATGTGTTAGGAAGAATCCTGTATCATCATTTACATAAACAGTAGAACAGTTCAAGGACATTGCGTCTACTCGTCAGCCAGTGAAGTAAATATGCTTTCACAAGCGAAGGTTCAAAGGGTAACACCTACCTATCGTATGCATGTTTCAACTGTTGAACTATATCACCAAGTCGTCATGTGTCACATTCACAAGTCGTCATGTGTCACATGCATGAGTCGCTCTCAATTTTTATTCATGTGGGGGATTGTTGGAAAAATTGGCCGACTTTGGCACGAGTTTTAAGTGGGACCCGGTTGTTCAATTTGGAAGATGAAAGTTGATTTGTGTTCTCCTCCGTGAATACATCGAAATCATATACTTACTTGCCAAAGTTGATGCTCCGGTGAATAAGAAATTGAGGCTCAAAGTGTGCCACTCAAAAGGGAGTTTATGTGGAAAAAATGAATTTGCCTCACATAGGAAGAAGATGAGGAATTCCAAAGGTCATTGCCATTAATGGTAGCCTAACCTATAAATAGTGGCTCATTTTCCTCATTTCAACACACACACACACAAAAAAGCAAAAGCTTTCAAGTTTAGAATACACTAAAAATTCATTTGCATAGAGTTCTCTCTTGGTGGTGGTGTAGTTCAGGCACTAGTTCAGTTCGCCGGAGTGGTTTCCGCGGTGCTCGGAAGCTACTGATTTTACCGTTGTATCCTGGGAAACGGACGCTCGTTTTAAACCTCAAGCACGGATGGTGAGGGGGCGAATCTGTTTTAAAAAAACTGTGTGTAACACAGGCCTCGGGTTAAAATTCTATGTTTCAGTTGTTTAATTCATGCAATTTTTTGTATTAAATTTATAGTCCATGCTTCATGAATTTATGATATATTGTTCGTATGTTTCATGAATTTTAAATTCTATTGGAACAAAAGTTATTTGTTGGAAATAAAACTTTCAATAATCTGGTGAAAATTCGATATACGGTTGTTTGAATTTTATTGATTTGCATAGTTACAAAATTGAAAGGTTTTGTCAAAAAGATCTAAACAATCTAAGAAGAGCTTGGGATTTAAGCGGTCCGGGTGTGACCCCCCCTCCTCATTTGGGAGTCTTTTAATTGCGCATTATTCAAATTGACGAGACGAAAGACAACATTTCTCGATTTTATCCATATACACTGAATTTTCTACAGAATTATACTCCATGTCAGCTTCATACATTTCATCTTTGCATTTAAACATGATTTGTCTATAATTATTTTTCTGCGCTCCATCTTCAGCAGTTGTAGTCCTGCAAAAGAAACTGAGATTGGCGTCTTCTTCAATCCTTGAATTGTCCTCATAATAATCCATTAGAAACCTTGAAAACTCAATATCCAATTCCGTGTGATCCTTAAATATAACATAAACCTCCTCAAGAGCCTGAGCAATGTTCTTGAACTTCCCCAAATCATTAACGGCATCGAGAAACAATTTATACTTGTAATCATTAACAGTATCGAGGAAGGAGCCAAGTGGAGATTTATGAAGGAAGAAAATCATGATACGTTCAAAATTTGGGAGAAAGCGTTTTAATTTGAGAAACCAGAATCCACTTGTCATTTTTTAACGGTGTTAGTGGCCATGCAAAAATTTCCGTCTGCCACCTAGACTTTTTTTGCCCAAGTGGAAGGATGGAAGTGAAATGGGTGATGGATGGTTAGTTTTTTTCAAAAGTGGATGAGCATTCAGTAACTATTTATTTTTGGGTGAGCAAGTAGTAACCGAATACAAATGTTGGTAATTAGTGATTTAATTAACTCGAAAGATTTTGATGTGAATGAAGTATCTTTCTCTCTTTCATAAGTCATAACTTGGATGGATTTGGGAAGTTCTTCGATAAATTTAGTATGGAAACATGTACACAGACAAGGCCACGTAGGACGTGTACTGCGCCCCCCCTATTGGCAGCATGTAGCAAGCCTCATTTAATATCAACTAAAAGTATAGTGGCGAGCGATTCTGTTCACGAAGAATTTCGATTGGGTTTTCTCTAGAAATTTTAATAGTTGAATGCTAAAACAAAATTTTTTAAAATCCCATATATACTTTATAATATTAATTTAGTCATCATGGAAAACATTTTGTTAACTATTAACTTTATTGTAACAAGCATGAAGAGTTGATATTATAGAAATTCGGATAAACTCAATCTGTTTTAAGAATCTCAAATCATTTTTGGATTGAGATAAGAGGAAATTGAGTTATTCTAAAATACATCTGTATATATAGGGATGTAAACGAGTCGGGCCGAACTGGCTCACGAGCCTAAAGTTTCGGCTTGGGTTCGGCTAGGTTAAAATAGCCGAGCTTTTTTAGGCTCGATCCAAACTTTTGCTTGGGCTTTTTCCGGGCCGAGCCGGGCAGGCTCGTTTTCTCCCCCCAAAAGGTAGTAGTTTTGTTGCCAAGGCAGCCTCAATTTAATTTTTTTTTTTAAAGCTCGCAAGCTCACGGGTCGGCTCGGACAAAACCCGTGTCTCCAAAATGGGGCTCGGCCTGAGCCTAGGCTCGAGTCTACTGAGCCCCGAGCCGAGTCACGAGCGAGCCGAGTCACGAGAGGTCCGAGCCGACGAGCCCGATTATCATCCCTATGTGTATATATTCATATAATGGCTCCATCTCCATTTTCTTGAAGGGCATTAGAACGGCTTATGGATTAATTAGATTAAACGTTGTCTAAAGCCCTCAAACTTAGAATTTACATATTTTTGTTTTCGCTTTTATTATTAAAAATTTGTCAAAATTAATAAGATTGAAAAATTCAATATAAACAAATTTTTTAGTCAGTAATACTAAAAATAATTAACAAAATTAATTTATTGGAAAATTTTCATCAATAGATAGATTTTAAAAAATGTCGGGAACCAAAAGAAAAATAAAAATAATCTGTAAATTACAAAGAAAGAGAAAACACATAACTTATCTATCAGCATCTAATAAAAAATAAAAATTATAAATGAATAAATTTTTTGAATAACACTGACGGGAGCCTTCGTAAGTGATTTATGACAACATTGCTAACGATATTGTTGTCGATATTCATTGAAAAGTGTGTGTTGTTGATCACCAACAGTGTGACTATTGATAATTTTGTCTAAACGAACAAATATAAGAATTTTAATCAAAATTACCAATAATCATATCATCGAATATCATTAACGGCTTCTTCTCAGTTTGAAGCTTCATCGCAAGTTCCCAACAACATGACTGACGACATTGTCATCGATAATTGCTAATGAAGCCTATCAGTAATCAGCAAAGATATCATTATCAATAATTTCATTTGATTCATATGTTGATTTCAATCTTAAATCACCATCGTATCATTGATGATCAAAAGGAATTTTCTTCAATTACATTTTGCTCCATTTACCATTTTTATTATCGATTATTGATCCTTGAAAAGGTCCCCTCATCGATTCTGCGTAAGACTGTTTTCTGAGAGCATAAACAGGGTACATGTTTCCTAACATCAATGTTAAGTAATAGCCACATTTATCATAAATCAATTTGTCAAATCCACCAATTGAATGATGAGGAAGCATAGAGAAGCATGTTTAAAACTTCTTTTAATGGTTTTGTGAAATATTTGCCCATGATCGGATCACATAGTTCTTAAAGAAATATAACATTCTCACGTCACATCGATATCTAAATGTTCTTAGGGATAAAGATTCCGATGACACACCATATTTTTCATCTTGTATTCCTTATCTCACTTTGCTTTCCACATATGATGCCAATAAGTTGACATGTTTCTTTTTCTCCTTTAATCTCCAAATCTTTCTTAAAAATTTATAGATTGCGTTAAAATAATAATGTTAGTAGTAGAGTGATAAAACATTAAGCATGAGAAGAAGTGTGGATATCTTTCAAACCATGAAACTCCTTTTTATGCATGGATGATGTTCATGTTTTCTCGTAATCCTAGAGCTCACGACCATGATGCCTCCCATTTTTTTTTTTCAAACCTACTATGTGTTCTGGCAGACTTCTTAGAACACACATATAGGTGGGATGGATAAGGTTTTTTTGGCAATTTTCTATTCACGGTGAATTCTACACATGAGAGTAATCTGACCAAATTATGTGGAAAAAATTCTATACAAATGACTTTTAAGTGTTTTTCCCCCCAATCGATGCCTCAACTCTCGACGTTTCAAAGACGTGGATTTGATGGGCAATCCATGTGGCTGGTTAAAACTAGGATAAAATATATAACTAAAAAGTTTTCAAGATACAATTTAAAAAATAAGAAACCTACATAAAATTTCAAAAAATTGTGAGATAAAAATTTTATGGCTTAATACTAATTAAACAGGTTGTGATCGAATTAATACACAATTTATGGTCACAATCACGTATTGATCACAAATCACATAATATCACAGTCACAAAAACACAAATTATTAATCACAATTTTAAATTTAATTGTAAATCACACTTTTTTTAGGTCACATTAATTGGTTACAAATTATCTATTTATGGGTCTAATTACTCAAATAATTGTCACATGCTCTTCATCCCTCTCCACCACTCCACCATTGGCACCGCCCGAACACTGTTGCCACTTCACCACGACCACAATCACCTAACCGCCAGCACCACCACCACATCCACCGCACTAGCACCATGCAAATCTATACACCCAACCTACCATCAGACAAACATTAGCGCACCACATCATCCACCTCACCACCAATAGAGTAGATCCGACTAGTTTAAAAGATTTGAAAATTTCAACTTCAAATTCTGTTCGAGGTGGAAGAGATTTTACTGGTGGCAAAGATTTGGTTCGCCGTCACTTTCTCCGGTGTCACCATCTGGACCAGATATTTTACCTTTCTAGCAAGCAATGGCAACGTTCCATCTCATGAAGCCCTTTCCCATTCTCCCTCTCCAGCAAGCCATAGCAATGTCCCATCTCTCGGAGCCACCTCCTCCGCCTTCTCCAGCAAGCAAAAAAAATAGCTGGAGCTCGAGACAGCATACACGAGCGGTCAGGTTACGAAGATGTCGAATTTGGTGGGTGCTGTAGATAGATAGACAGAACAAAGAGGAAGATCGTAGAGAGAGAGGGTATGAGAAGAGAAAGCGATGACAAGTTTTTGGTGATGGCGGCCGGAGCTGGCGGATGGCGGTTGGAGTTTGTGGATCTCGTAGATAGAGAGAGAACAAAGTGCGAAATCAGAGAGAGAGATGGGGTCACAAATCAATTCTTTTACAGGGACATGATCAATGACAGGATTTTATATACGCATACATACATTTGACATTTTTTCATTGACAACGAAAAAATTAAAGAAAATACTGTCAATCAAAAACAACAGTGCCACACTTACACAAAAAATTATAGGAATGTTTTACAGAACACAATAGTGGAGCCCACCTCATAAAATATTTATATGGAGCCCACTTTCATGTGACTGCCATGTAGAACATCTGTGAAAAATATTCACAAGGCATTTTCCAATCAAAAACTACGGTGTGAGGCATGTGGTGTGGGTGTGGCTTGCGTGGAAAATGCTCTGTTATTGCCCTGTTTGTTCACAAATATTGGTGTGAGGCATGTGGTGTGGGTGTGGCTTGCTTGGGAAATGCTCTGTTATTGCCCTGTTTGTACACCAATATGATACGGTGCACCTATTTTTGAAAGAATGATTTTTGTACTTGATTATTAAAATGAGCGTAATTTCCTCTATAATTAGATGGTCATTGCTTGAAATTCATGATGGGTTGCGGGCCTATGTTACGGACCCAAAGTCTAGCAAGGTATAAAATAAAATTTTGTTGTTTGAGTTTCATTATTTTTTCATTAAAATAAAAAATATGAACGTTATTCATCACATCAAGTCATCATATTTGATTTTTTATTTTTTTATGGAGCCTATAACGACTATATTTTTCATTCTCATTTTTACAATATTGTGGTTCAAACGAGGACTTTAACTCTCTTTTAATCCCCATTAATTATCATTCCATTATATTTTATTTTTCTCTCCTATTTTTAATCACAAAATTTTTCATAAAATAATATTACAGATAAATCGAAAAAATTTCATTATTTTTCAACTACTCTTTTTTTTTAAAAAAAAATACTATTCTCTCAATTTTCATTACCACGAAATGAGGGCCAAAAATAACAATGCCGTAGAACAGACGCTCAATGTTACCAAGTTCTAGCCTAGGAATAGATTCTTAATAAAACTGGTCGTTAAGCATGTGGTTCCAAATATTTCTTTAACGATTTTTTATATTATGCATTTAAATTTAAATTTCAAAATTTACCATCCAACCTCCCATATCCACTTTATACCAAGTGGCCTCCATTAAATTTCATTTTATTACATTCTATTTTTCTTTCTCTTATTTTCAACCACACAATTTTTCATAAATTAATATTTCACGTAAATCGAAAAAAAATTTCTTCTTTTTCAACCACTCATTTTTCAAAAAAATATTATTCCACCCATTTTCATTTCTAGAAAATGGGGCCAAACGGTGCTATAAGATTGAAAATTACATGAAATCATCACGTAGCACTCAACATTAAACAAGATAGATTAAAGATTCAAATTTGTATGACACTCGTCCATGAAATACTATATATAAACTAAAAGGGTATTAAACCATCATTTTAGTGTAAAGATATAAAAGTTGTTGCTTCTTTTATCGTAAAAATTGGAACTATTTTCAGCCTTTGGACAAGAACATCGATAAAGAATGCAAATAGTATACAAATTACATAGCTCTTGATAATTTATTTTAATTTTTACACACTAAAAAATTCTTAAAGAAATTTTGTTGCTGTAATGATATATTAATGTCATACCCAGAAATCCAAATTGCAATACAACTATAGTATCAAATAATTTTTGCCGCTTTCTGTTTACTAGCTGAATTAAAATTCTTTTTAATTAACAGGAAATAAATTGTATTATTTCATTAATAAACAACCCCAAACTTGGTTTGGAATTTCGTCATGACCTGCCCCACCACTACACTATTCTAACGCGTAATACTCTAATCAGTCCATTGACTATGACAAAACCAAGCAAAACTGAAACCGCGGGTGAACTTCATGCATAGATCTCAATTCTCATCCAATACGCAAGAAAAAAACAAGCATTAAACAATAAATTCCATCATTTTCACTCCCACCACTCTGAAAAATATCGGGTATTGGAAGAAAAATCTCAGCAAGAATTTCATATTCTTTGTTCTTTTACATACAAGGGAACTATTCAATCCAATCCCATTTTTTGATTCTCCTCTCTGTTTCTTGAAATCTTCTTGATGGGTTTTCCTCATAGAAAATTTTTGTCAGAAGATAAAGATAAAGTTCCTACAGCTGATAAGGGCTATGATGATCATCATAAGTGCAAGAACGGATTTGTTTTGCCAACTCCATCTCTAGTTCCACCTAGATCAAACCATCAAATGCCCCCCATTTTGATTCTTATGCTTTGTATTCTTGCGGCTGCTTTTGTGTTTCTCGTCTTTTTCACAGTCCGTAGATACCGTTGGAATTTGAGAAATTCTAGGAGGAGAAATTCACAAACTGTAGAGAATGCTAACAATCGGGAGGATTTTATTGATGAGAATCAGGGGCCAATGGTGGATCATCCCATATGGTATATTCGTACCGTTGGGCTTCAACAATCAGTAATTGATTCTATTGCTGTGTTTAAGTACGAAAAGGGCCAGGGTTTGATTGAAGGGACAGACTGTTCTGTTTGTCTGAATGAGTTTCAAGAAGATGAGAATCTTTGGCTTTTGCCAAAGTGTAGCCATGCTTTTCATGTACCTTGTATAGATACTTGGTTAAGATCACATCAAAATTGTCCCGTTTGTCGCGCTCCAATAGTCAGCAATACGAATTCAGCTCCGGTGAGCTCGGTGTTAACAAACTCGAATGATTTAGCTCCGAGGGAAGAGGCTCGAATGGAAAGTGAAGTGGATCAACGCGCAATGGAAACAGATGAAACTAGGGAAATGAGGGTTGGGATTGAAAATGGATCATCAACACAAATTGAAGATGGAAAAGTGGCTGACTTTTTGCAAAAGAACTCAATTCGCCTTAATCTGAGGAACAGTAAGCAACGAGTAGTAAGTGATTTGGTTGATAATCGGATGAAATTAGATGAGGAGTTGCAACCTGTCAGGAGATCAATATCAATGGATTTTTCTTCTGCTTCAATGATTTATAATGCGGTGGTTGACATTCAGGCGAAAAAAGATGAAGGGTGTTCAGATTCTAGACTGGCAATTGTGGAGAAGCAAAATTCAGATATGAATGCAAAGACGAGGAGCAAAAATTCAAGCATATACAGGCTAATAAAGAGTGCTTCGTCTGGGCGTTCCCTGCAGAAAGGGCCTATTTCAATGAAGAGGTCATCTTCTTATGTTGCCAAGCACTCCCTAGGAAAGTACAGTGCAAGCCAGGATTCAATCCAAACTCAACCATAAGATCAAGATCGACGTCATATCATATATTAATTTTCTCTAATAATGTCTACTTATAGCTTGACAGAGGCATAGAATTTTGAAAGCATAATGAATGAGCTGATTAGTCTATGAGGTTATGGTTGGTGGCGGCATGGAATATGGAATTCGAGGTTTTAACAAAAATGAAAGGAGAAAAGTATGTGATTTGGTCAGTGTTATTCTTGAAATGTATTCTTGCACAATTATGTGTAAGATTATTGTTTTTGTGGAAATCAAATCAAAATATGGCTTTCTTTTAAATCATGCTGATGTCCTAATTCTGAATATTTCCTTCGTTTTGCTTGAAAATTCGTAACTCATTTTGTTTTGCTTATATCTGTGCTTATCAGACCCAGTTGCAATGCCGTAATGGTATTTAACTCCACCAATTAGAGAAAAAATTTAAGAAATTTGGTTATTACAAAGTCTAGTCGAGTCTTGCACACTAAACGCTAGTCGGGAAGGTTGATCCTCAACCCCAATAGGCGCAGAGGAATCAACAATTAACGGGTCCATATTCGCTCTTTCATAAGAGCATTTTTCTACGTCAATTTTCCCATCATTTTCCAAACTGCGAGTCAAAGTGATCCTTTGGACATTTCAAGATGCAGGCATAAGCGTGTAAAGAAAATTAACACAATACTCATCGAATACCAA
>NC_036246.1:9381322-9408246 GCF_002742605.1 Olea europaea var. sylvestris
TTCAATTATATTTTTTTCATCTACTATGTTCATCATTATTTTAGATTCGTAACATGGTTCTGATACCATTTCATCGGAGTGCGCAGCGGAGGGGTTAAAATTTTTGAGCCAATTAAAATCTTCATAAGTATTTAAAATATCACAATAGAATTTATAAAATTCACTATTTTTTATTAAAACTTTTTCTTCAATAATTATATTTAGTTCTTTAATTCTTCTTCTCAGGTTAAAAATTAGTTTATATATATCATTTTCTGTTCTGATTGTTCTATTATCTATAGAAATATTTTTATTTTTTAATTTTGGATTTAGATATTCTGTAAAGAAACCTTTCAGATCTTCTTCTAAATATTTTAATTCATTTTCTGTTGCGTTCTTTAGATCAATAAAATTTTGTATAATGTTTGGGTTTAAATTTATTAAAGATTTATGATCTATATTTCTCTGAGAACCTAATTGAAGGTTTTTATTCATTGTAATGGCTTTGGTTGCAATTTCACAATAAGGGGTATTTTTGAAAAAATTATTGTTCAAAAGCTATTCTTCAAATGGTTATATTTTTTGGTCTAATCTTACAAAACTCTCTTTTATTTAGGCTATTTATAAGTATTTCCTCCCTATTTGTGTATATATATAATCCCAAACGGGATTCCAATTTTTCGCCCCCAGCTGCCCTTTTTAGTCCTTATGTATCTAAACAATATTTTGCCCAGCCACCTTCTCTCGGCTTGCTCTGTGTGTGTGTGTCTATATATATATATTGTTATAAAAGTGAAGAAAAGAGGACAGAGAGAAGTCAATAGACTTGTATGTATTTTATTAAAAACCAAAGTCCTGTATTTATATAGCAGAATTAGGGATACAATAGTAATAATTTTTAGGGCTGCAAGGACATAATTGTCATTCACCTCTAAACCCTAATAAACTTATCTTTTACAACACTCCCCATTGAATGACATATTATAAAATATCTGCCTCATTAAAATCTTGTTTGATAAAACCTAATGGGAAAAAAAATCAAACGAATGAAAAAGAGTACACTTATTTTGGAATGCTAAAAATAAATATTACATCATTGAAACCTCACTAGGAAAATCCAGTGGGACAAAACCTAAGCGAAGGAGAAAGAGTACAGCTACTTCCCCTGATATTGATCACTGAAAATGTTTGAGTCAACGCATTCCAATATCATGAACTAATTTCTCGAATGTAGATGTTGGTAGTGTTTTTGTGAATAAATCGACCACGTTGCCACTTGAAAGAATTTGTTGGATATCAATGTCGCCGTTTTTCTAAAGCTCATACGTATGATAGAATTTTGGAGAAATATGTTTCGTTCTATCACCTTTGATATAGTCTACATTGAGTTGTGCAATACAAGTTGTATTGTCTTCTTACAAAATTGTTGGCTATCCTTTGTTGGAGTTAACTCGCATGATGCTTAGATATGATATGTCACGTCCTCAACCATACATATTATTGGCTTGCTTCATGGATTGCAATAATTTCAAAATGATTTTAGGACGTTGCTGTCAAGGATTGCTTTACAGATCTCCATGATATAGTCGTTCCTCCATGTGTAAACACATAACCTGTTTGTGATTTAACTTTATGTGGGACAGATAAATAACCTGCATCTGTATATCCCACTAACGTAGATCCCGACTTTTGATAATAAAATAATCTCAAATCAATAGTACCCTTTAGGTAACGAAAAACATGTTTAACACCATTCCAATATTTTTAAGTCAGTGCAGAGCTCTATCTTGCAAAGAAATTTACAGAAAAAGTTATGTAGTACAATTTACAAGATAAATTAAGGGTAATTAGCACAAAACATCCCTACCTTTCGATGTTTTTGTGGAAAACGTCCCTACCTTTCATTTTTTAGCTGATTACACCCTTACCTTTACCTTTTTTTGCGCAAAACGTCCTTCTGTCAACTCTCCGTTAAAATGCTCCGTTAAATCAAAAAGGTAATTAGCACAAAAGGTCCCTACCTTTCAAAGTTATTGTGCAAAACGTCCCTACCTTTTATTTTTTAGCATAATTAGCATAAAAGGTCCCTACCTTTCAATATTATTGTGCAAAACGTCCCTACCTTTCATTATTAGCATTTTTACCCCTTCATTTCACCTTTCATTGCGCAAAAGGTCATTTTCATCCATTTTTCAATAAAATGACGATTTTACCCTCCTATTGAAATAAAACAAAAAGAAAAGAAAAAAAATAATTAATTAATTGCAATCATAGTTCTAAATCTTTCAAAATATTACAGATAAATTCTAAATTCTCCACTACCGCCACTTTCACAACCCCACCAAGCCACCACCTATAGATCCATATAGCACCACTTTTCGACTACAACACCTATTGGACTCCACCACCACCAGTGTTGCCTCACTCTCCCCAATATCCTCCTCCATAGTATTGGTCACCAATCTGTCCAAAACAACCACATTTACGGTGGTGGAGTCCGGTGGGCATGATGGCCGAAAGGTGGTATTATGTGGATTTATAGTTGACAGCTTGATAGGTTATGAAAATGGTGGTGGTTGTGAATTTATGATTTATCTGTAATGTTATGAAAGATTTAGAACTATGATTGTAATTAATTAATTATTTTTTTCTTTTCTTTTTGTTTTATTTCAATAGGAGGGTAAAATCGTCATTTTATTGAAAAAATGGATGAAAATGACCTTTTGCGCAATGAAAGGTGAATGGTAGGGGTAAAAATGCTAAAAATGAAAGGTAGGGACGTTTTGCACAATAATATTGAAAGGTAGGGACCTTTTCTGCCAATTATGCTAAAAAAAATAAAAGGTAGGGACGTTTTGCACAATAACTTTGAAAGGTAGGGACCTTTTGTGCTAATTACCTTTTTGATTTAATGGAACATTTTAACGGAGAGTTGACAGAAGGACGTTTTGCGCAAAAAAAAGGTGAAGGTAAGGGTGTAATCCGCCAAAAATATGAAAGGTAGGGACTTTTTCCACAAAAATATCGAAAGGTAGGGATGTTTTGTGCTAATTACCCATAAATTAATGCTCCAATTTCACTAAGGTATAGTATTTCAGGATCAAGAACCTTTTATCCATCTTCAAATGGACGAAATGGATCATTTTTCACATCGAATGATCGAACAACTATGGTGATGCAAGTGGATGTACATTATCCATATAAAAACATTTTAAAACTTTTTTTTTATATACATAGATTGGTGAACAAATAATTATTCTGAGAAATGTTCAATTGGCAACCCAAGACAAAATTTGATTTTTCCGAACTCTTTCATCTCAAATTTATTTTTCAAATAATCAGTAGCTTTGTTGAGCTATTCTGGAGTTCCAATTAAATTCAAAACATTAAAAATAATTGCAAATCCAATATTTGTTTTCTTTATGAAAATATAGACGGACATGATCATTTTCATAGCATTCATTCAACAAATATTTGATAAAATGATTATACCACATACGTCCAGATTGTTTTTATCAATATAATGATATAAGAACATGATTCTCGAACATGTATCATTTGAGTTATGCTTCAAGCATATCAAATCTTTCAAAGTTACCAATAATCGTACCAGATTAGTTAACTATCACGTATTTCAAATTTCTTGTATCGTCAAGATATTATGATACAGACTCATGATTTCATCCATGACGATCTTTGTGAAATCCACTATGTTGAGAGTCATACATTACACATTACAACTTCATTTTTCTCATTTCTTTTTTGTATAAGTATATATCTTTAAATTTTTAGACTACATGTCCAAAAATTGCGTGTTTATTTAGCAAATTCAATTTAAGATTGCGTCTCTTTTTATTTGGCCAAACATTATTTCAATCGATATATTTCGATTTATTTTGATTCCTTGCGATTCACATATAATACTGTATATCATGTACAAAATTGTTGTCGACAACTTTTTCTTTTCTTGTTCGATTTTATCTCAATTTTCAACATATCAGTACCTGAACCTCTTCTGAGGTTTTATAATTTGTGATGTCTAAATAATCATTAAGAGTATATACCTCCTTAATGAAACCATCTTTGTTAATTGCTCCATTTTCATTTAAAGATTTTTGTATTAGAATCGAACACCATCACGCTTCAGACGTGTCGTAGATATATCAAATATAATACTAACAATTTGTCCCTTAAGACATCAATTCGTGTTGGAGTATTAAAAATTGGTGCGTGAAATATTGTTGATCTCTTTGATCAATAAATGCATCTAAATAAATTATCTTTCGAACTTCTGGTTCGAATGATATTTAGCGATAATTTAGATGATGATACATTTATACATTATTTTCAATTTCTTAATTCGTCCCCTAATGCTAAGTGAATTGTCCAATCAAATTGATAATCATTTTTTCAGTGTTATAAAATATCGCTCATTTGAAATAATAGTTCAAACTGCACACTTATTCTCAACATTCTTTATTTTCCATCTCAGTATATTGTGGTTTTCAATTTTTACATATACACCATCAAAAATAATTAGATGGAAAAATTAGAATCTGACCATAAGCTAATTATAATAGGGAGGGCTATGATTTTAGCATGACGCGTAATAAAATTCCCTAAATAAAAATGAAAAATACTTTATTCTCAATTAAATTAATTGGAGGCATTTAACAAACAATAATGTTAAATCGTTTATCAACATCTCAACTAACACTTATTAAAATATTGAGATTTATGCCCATTAGCATTAACAAGGCATAGTCTTGATTATATAATCTGAAAATTATGTTCATAACTTGAACAATAATTTCGCAAAATTTCAGGTTGCAAACTATGCAATCATCTAATATTTGTGTTAAATCTATTATATACAAATTATATTTAGATGGTTAATATGGTGGGTGACGTGACCCCATATATCACCCTAATTAATTTTCGGAAATATAGGGAATTCAATCCCTATTTTAGCTGACGATGTTTAATAATCAATTGTTGATAAAGAGAACAAATAATATATAGGAATTAATTGGAGTGAAAAATCTTCTAATTCTTCATTTAATATCCTTTAAAAATTTTAATTTCGCATAATTATTGATCCAATTATGATCCAACTGGTCATGTCAAATAATAAAATCAAATTGAACTTCTGATTCAATATAATATATAATTTAATTATTTAATCTCGAATAATATGATTGAATATTATATAATCATTTATCATTCAAGTAATCAAACTAATCAATGTTCTAACGACATTAGTTATATGTTTTCCTTCTGGGATAAACATGAATTCAAAATAATATATTTTTCGAAACATGTGCGGCATTAAAAGCATGTTATATTTTATTAGTATTATCATTGCTGATTCAAAAGCAATATGTCAATATTTTTCTGGAATATGAAAAATTTTAATATCATGCTCTTCAAAAGCAATAATATATTATTATTTACAGTAATAATTATGTAAGGATTTACTCTTAAGGAGTAAAAATATAAATTTATGTTAGATATTATATTATTGTGCTCTTTAAGATCAATAAAATCTGACTAGAACATCAATATCTAAATATATATGCAGAAAAATGGACACGTAAATAAATAGAGTAATTTAATTCGTGATTTTACATATAATCGATCAATATTTTTCAAGAATATTGAAATTATAATATCATATTATTTTGCAGCAATTAATATTCTTTTTTTCTTCTTGAATATTTATATAACGTATGTTGGTTTTTTCAAAAACATCAACATTATATTCATGTAAAATAACTATAATTTAAATTATATTTCTTCAGGAGCATTGAGTCAACATTCTTTTGGAATATAAAACTTGTAATATCATGCTCTTTATAAGCAAGTAATATTCTTCTAGAATATTAATAATGTTGTGGTACTTAAGGAGTAACAACGAACTATTTATAATAGATAGATATACAATTAAGATTCTTCTGAAACATTAATTATAATGTTGTGCAACATTTGGAACAACAAGATGATAAATTCTTACTTTGAAGTTCATAGAATAATATTTAAAAATATTTAATTACCATGTAGATATTATATGAATTTATATAGAAAAATTAATTACCAAACATGCATTAAGAAAAAAAATCTCCATACATAAAAGTTAACAAAATTAGCTAAATCATTTATTGACTAAATCTTTTACCAACATGCAAAAGATACTAAACATGCATATGAATTTCACATATATAGAAATTATAATTTTATCATTTATCATAAAAAATTTATAACTTTATATTATTTTAAAATTTAATTTCATAAATCTACAAAATCAAACAATTAAATATCAATAAATTAAAACTTAGTTCCATTTGAAAAAACCGTATAAAATTCCAAATTTACGAAGTCAAGCAAATATATATCGATAAAATAAAAAATAGTTCAATCTGAAAATAAACTCATTTTTATTATAGTGTCAAAAATTACATACAAAATATACACTAAGGGTATGTTTGATTGCCAATTTTTCCACCTAAATTCTTACTTTTATGCTGTTTGATAGTAATTTTTCTATAGAAAATATTTTCTTACTTTTAGTCAGTGACCATATTTTCTTTGAAGTCAAGGAAAATATTTTCTTTAGGGAGAGCGATATTTTATTTTCCAGAAAATCCACTCTCTCTTTCTTTCTCTCAATTACCCACCAATAAAAAATAAACAAGTATAGTATTTTATAGGTTGAAAATTAAATCAATCAAAGTATCTAACACATTTAATTAACAATTTTCATAAAAATAAGTTTTAGGAAATTAAATTATCTAGAATTTATTTTTTTCATACAAATTCTATGTTTGTAATCAAACGCACACTAAATATTTTATGATCGAAAATATGTTCAGTAGGTAAATAGAGTTTAAAAAATAGTATGGAGTAATTCATTCATTATGAGTCACCTAGAATAAAATTCTGATTTCAAATTTCAATAGGAACGAAAACTCAAAATCCTCATTTAGTTTCTCTCACACTTTGAATTTCGGAACTAGATTTGAAAATTGGATATTTTATTATTGTTATAAAAGTAAAGAAAAGATAATAGAATAGAGAAAAGTCAATAGACTTGTGTGTGTTTTATTAAGAATCAAAACCATGTATTTATAGAACAGAATCAGGGATACAACAGTAATAATTTTTAGGGCTGCAGGAGTATAATTGTCATTCACCTTTCAACCCTAATAAACTAATATTTTACAACACTCCTCCTTGAATGACACATTATAAAATATCTGCCCGTTAAAACCTTGTTTCATAAAAATGCAATGGGGAAAAAATCAAACGAAGGAAAAAGCGTACAGTTATTTTGGAGTACTAAAAATAAATGCTACCTCATTAAAACCTTGTTAGGAAAATCCAGTAGAACAAAACCTAAGTGAAGGAAAAAAGAGTACAGCTACTCCCCCTGATGTTGATCACTGAAAATGTTTGAGTCGATGCATTCTAATATCATGAATTAATTTCTCGAATGTAGATGTTGGCTGTATTTTTGTGAATAAATCAGCCACATTACTATTTGAGAGAATTTGCTGGATATTAATGTCATCATTCTTCCGAAACTCATGTGTATGATAGAATTTTGGAGAAATATGCTTTGTCTCATCACATTTGATATAGCCTTCTTTGAGTTGTGCAATACAAACTGCATTGTCTTCATACAAAATTGTTAGTTATCATTTGTTGGAGTTAACCCACATGATACTTGGATATGATGGGTCATGTCCTCAACTATACACATTATTGGTTTATTTCATGGATTGTAATAATTTCAGAATAATTTGAGGATATTTCTGTCAATTATTATTTTATAGATCTCCATGATATAGTTGTTCCTCCATATGTAAACACATATCCTGTTTCTGATTTAGTTTTATGTGGGTCAGAGAGATAATATGCATCTATACATCCAACTAAAGCAGTTCCTCTTCTCCGTCTTCAAGTGGACGAAATGGATCATTTTTCACATCGAATGATTGAATAACTATGGTGATACCAGCGGATGTGCATTACCCATATAAAAGCATTTTAAAACATTTTTTTTAAAACATTTTTTATATACATAGATTGATGAACAAATAATCTTTCTGGAAAATGTTCAATTTGCAATCCAAAACAAAATTTGATTTTTTTTAAATCTTTCATTTCAAATTCATTTTTCAAATAACCAGTAACTTTGTTGAGCTTTTCAGGAGTTCCAATTTAATTTAAATCATCAACCATAATTGCAAATCCAATATTTGTTTCTTTATGAAAACATATGAGCGGACATGGTCAATTTCATAATATTCATTCAACAAATATTCGCTAAAATGATTATACCACATACGTCCAAATTGTTTTAATCAATATAATAATCTAAGAACATGATTCTCGGGCATGTATCATTTGAATTATGCTTCAGGCATATTAAATCTTTCACATTAATAATTATATCAAATCAGTTGACTATCACGTATTTCAAATTTCATGTATCGTCAAGATAACATGATATAGACTTGTGATTTCATTCATAACGGTCTTTAGAAAATTCACTATGTTGAGAGTCGTGCATTACACAATACGACTTTATTTTTCTCATTTCCTTTTCGTATAAGTATATACCTTTAGATTTTTGGACTACAGGTCCAAAAATTTCGTGTTTATCTAGTAAATTTAATTTAATATTGCGTCTCCTTTTATTTGGCCAAATATTATTTCGATCGATATATTTCGACACATTTATTTCGATTCCTCGCTATTCGCATATGATATTGTATATCATGTATAAAATTGTTGTCGACAACTTTTTCTTTTCTCGTTCGATTCTATTTCTTTTTCGATAGTGACATAACTTATTTAAATATCTCAATTTTCAACATATCAGGTACCTGAATCTCTTTTGGGATTTTATAATTTGTTATGTCTAAATACTCATTAAGAGTATATGCCTCCTTAATGAAACCATCTTTGCTAATTGCTCCATTTTCATTTGAAACTTTTTTTTATTAAAATGGAGCATCATCACGCTTCAGACGTGCCATAAATATATCAAATATAATGTTAAAAAATTATCTCCTAAGACATCAATTCGTTTTGGAACATAAAAAATTGGTGCATGAGATATTGCTAATCTCTTTGATCAATAAATGCATCAAAATAAATTATCTTTCAAACTTATGGTTCGAATGATATTTAGCGAGGTTTTAGATGATAATACATTTACATATTATTTTTAACTTCTTAATTCCTCCCTTAATGCTGAGAGAATTGGTCAATCAAATTGACAATAATTTTTTTAGTTTTATAAAGTATCGCCCATTTGAAATAATAGTTCAAACTACATACTTATTCTCAGCGTTCTTTATTTTCCATCTCAATATTTTTGATATTCAATTTTTACATATACTATACCATCAAAAATAATTCGATGAGAAAATTAGGATCTGACCATAAGCTAATTATAATAGAGAGAACTATGATTTTGGTATGATGCGTAATAGAATTCCCTAAATAAAAATGAGAAATACTTTATTCGCAATTAAATTAATTGGAAGCATTTAACAAACAATAGTGTTAAATCGTTTATCGACATCTTAACTAACACTTATTAAAATGTTGAGATTTATGGCCATTAGCATTAACAAGATATAGTCTTGATTATATAATCTGAAAATTATGCTCATAACTTGAGCAATGATTTTGCAAAATTTCAAGTTGCGAACACCATGCAATCATTTAATATTTGTGTCAAATCTATTAGATACAAATAATATTTAGATGGTTAACATGATGGGTGACAGAACCCCATATATCACCCTAATTAATTTTCAGAAATATAGGGAATTCAATCCTTATTTTAGCTAGTGATGTTTAATGATCAATTGTTGATAAAGAGAACAAATAATATATATGAATTCATTGGACAGAAAAATCTTCTGATTCTTCATTTAATATCTATTAAAAAAATTAATTTCGTATCATTATTGATTCAGTGATGGTCCAACTAGTCATGCCAAATAATAAAATAAAATTGAACTTCTGGTTCAATGTAATATATAATTCAATTATTTAGTCTTGAGGAATATAATTAAACATTATATAATCATATATCATTTGGATAGTCAAATTAATCAATGTTCTGACAACATTAGTTATATGTTTCCCTTCAAGGATAAACATGAATTCAAAATAATATATTTTTTCGAAACACATGCTGCTTTAAAAGCACATTATTTATTATTATTATTATTATTATTATTATTATTATTATTATTATTATTATTATTATTATTATTGTTTATTTAAAAGTAATATGTCAATATTCTTCTGAAATATTAAAAATTATAATTCAAACTCTTTGGGAGCAATCAAATAATATTATAATAAATTATACAATAATTTACTCTTTGAGCATAAAATTATAATTTACGTTAGATTATATGTAATTATACTTTTTGAGAGCAAGTAAGATCTAACTATAATATTAATGAAAATTATAATATGCTATTTTGAGATCACATAATATTTCACTATTACTTCTTCACCAACAATAGATCAATATTCTACTGAAATATGAAAAATTTTAATGTCATTCTCTTATGAGCAATAACATATTATTGTTTATAGTAATAATTATATAAGAATTTACTCTTCAGGAGTAAAAACATAATTTTATGTTAGATCTTTTATCATTATACTCTTTAAAAACAATAAAATCTTATCAGAACAAAAAAAATCTAAATACGTATGCAGAAAAATGGACATTTAAATAAATAGAATAATTCAATTCGTGATTTTACATATTGTCGATCAATATTCTTCGGGAATATTGAAATTATAATATCATATACTTTTGGAGCAATTAATATTTTTTTTGTAATAAACAAAATATTAATAACATTGTGTTTCTTCAGGAACACTAACACAAATTTTTTTAATATTGTTTATATATATATATATATATATATAATGTACTTTCTTTAGGAATACAACGAGATATATAATTTTCAAGAGCATAAATAAAATATTCTTCTGGAATATTGACATTAACGATTCATTCTACCATTCGAGCTAAATAATATTTATGCTCTACATGAGTAACAATGAAATATTCTTCTTGAATATTTATATAACGTGTGTTGCGTTTCTTGGAGAACATTAACATTATATTCGTTTAAAATAACTATAATTTAAATTATGCTTCTACAGGAACATTGAGTTAGTATTCTTTTTGAAATATTGAACTTGTAATATCATGCTCTTTATAAGCAAGTAATATTCTTTTAGAATATTAATAATGTTGTGCTACTTCAGGAGTAATAACGAACTATTTATAACAGATAAATGTACAACTAATATTCTTTTGAAATATTAATTATAATATTGTGCTACTTTTGGAACAACAAGATGATAAATTCTTAATTTGAAGTTCATAGAATAATATCTAAAAATATTTAATTACCATATAGAAATTATATGAATTTATGTAGAAAAACTTAATTACCAAACATGCATTAGGAAAAATAATCTCCATACATAGAAGTTAACAAAATTAGCTAAATCATTTATTGGTTAAATCTTTTACCAACATGCAAAAGATACTAAATATACATGTTACTTTCACATATCTAGAAATTAAAGATAGAACTAATATGTAACAGATTCAAAAGACAGAATTAATACTGAATAATATATGAAAAAAATGATCGTGTATGAAAAAAGTGAAGTAATATGTTTCAGATTACACATACAAACATGAATTAGAATTAATATGCATACCGATGAAAAGAGAGAAAAAGAAGCGACCTTGTTATGATGTATATGTATATTGAAATATTTGACATGCTACCAAATTAATTTTGGTACACGTGATAAATATTCATGTCTATAAAAATTATTACCTTCACTAAACTTTGAAAAATTAAGCTATCGTGCTGATAACTTGTTATAAAAGTGAAGAAAATAGAAGAGAACAGAAAGAAGTTAATAGACTTGTGTATGTTTTATTAAGAATCAAAGTCTTGTATTTATAGGACAGAATCATGGATACAATAGTAATAATTTCTAGGGTTGCAGGGGTATAATTGTCATTCACCTTTAAACCCTAATAAACTTACCTTACAACAATTATTACTTATTTTTATATAGTTTATTTTTCACTTAACTTAATTTCTTCATTTTTCTCTCATGCATAATATATAAATAAACTCCAAATCCACTAAAATATATTAAAATTCTTCCAATTAATGAATCAGAATTTCACATATTCTACAAGATTTAACGAAAATCAATCTTCGAAATTTGGATTTCACAAGACTTTAATAGAATTCTATATTGAAAGGAAAAAAAATCATAATTTTTTTGTTTAACATAAATGTTCATCCATTTAAAAAATAAATAAATATAAATAAAGTAAAAGTCATTTCAATCTAAAGAAATTATTTTTATTATAGTGTCCAGTATTACATACAAAATATAAAGTACTTTTTTAAAGTAAAATATGAAATAAATATCTTATGATTAAAGACATATTGGATTCGTAAATAGAGTTGATTAAAAAAATTGGTAAATAAAAGCATAATGGAATGATGAATTTTTCATTTTTAGCGATACACGTAGAAATTCGATTCCAAATTCTAATTAAAATGAGAACCCATTCCTAACTTCTTATTTCTCTCCCATAAAAATTGGAAATGAGATATTTTTATCACTATTTATTATATATAAACTAATCTTTTATTTTTGTCAACAGTATAAATAATTTTAACTTTATATTTATGGACTCGACAGTATAAATAACTTTAACTTTATACATCGGCCCTTGTGGCTCGTCAGCTCGGGACTTAATTTAAAAAAAAAAAATGAAAAAAAGAGTCGGCCCAGCTTGGGCTAAGGCTCGAGCCTGCCTTTTTTTTTTTTTTTTTTTCCGGGCTTTTGTTTGGCTTCTTCTCGGGCTCGAAAAAAGCTCGTTTAAGTGCTTGTTTGGTTTAGATTTTAAGTCAATTAAAATTAAATTTTATGACTATTATTTCACTATTTTAGCCGTTATTTTGAATTATTCTCTCACAAGTAGGACCCACTTTATTTCTAATGGTCAAAAAATCAATTCTCAAAATCCCTATCAAACAAACATTGATTTTACTCGAACTGAGCTCGAGTCTTGAGTTTCGGCTCGCGAGCCGACTCCGCTTGACTCGTTGACCTCTCTAGAAGCTTCTCAGTTACCTTTAATTATATTAATTTAGGGGGCCGATGTATATATATTCACTTTTAAAGAGACAATTATATTATATTTTTAGGGTTTGTTCAATAGTAATTTTGAGAATTGATTTTTTGACTGCTAGAGATAAAAAGTGGATCACACCCATGATAGAAGTAAAAAATAACGTTTGAAATAGTGAAATGACAGTAAAAAAATTGATTTTTTGGAGAGAAAAATTACTACCAGACATACACTTAATCTTTTGTAAATTTATTCAGATAGAAAGATATAAAATTAAATAAAAATATATCGTTCTAAATCATCCACTAATATTTATCTTTATTAAATTCTTTTAGTCCTTTTTATATTCTTTTAGAATTTTTTTTTAACTAAAACTCAAATTATAATAAAATATCCTCTTCAATTGAAATAAAAAACAACAATGAAAGAGGTACTATTAAAAAAATACATACAGACACAGGCTTCAGTCATCATCCATTCAGTCCGGTTGCACATTCTTCACATTCATCATGCGAGATGTCGATTCTTCCTCATAGCAATATATCAAGAAGAATTTGAAAAGTTTCATTATAGATTTGATGAATTTAATATGTGAATGATTCTTGATTTGTATTTGGGTTTTTAGATAATGTATGTTTTAAATTCAAGTAATATCAGTAATAAATTTCACCTTTTTTTTTTTTTTTTTTTTTTTTTTTTTCCTTTGGGTCTTCCGATTGGGTTTTGGGGTTTGGGGGTGGTGTGGAGATATATTAACTGTGTGTTTCGCCCCGATTCTTGTCAATTTTTTTCAACTTTTTTTCAAAAAGTGTGGGCCCCATGCAGAATATAGGGACGGTGTCCCTGCAACAAACTGAGGCATCTGGGTGTGTGTCAATCATTTGAATTATGGAAATTTTTGAAAAATCATTTAAGCCCTTTAATTGGAATTTTGTTCCTTCTCTTTCTACCTTTGTGCTGGAATTTTTATTCTTTCCATTGAGGGTGAAATAGTCATCAAACTCAAGGCAGTGTTCCATTCTATATCATCTTTGACAAAAGACTCAATGATTGTAATATTTTATCAGGTTAAATACTATAGCAAAATGAGATGTGAAGAAAAAAATTGGAAAAGAATGGAGATCAAACGGTGGCTAAATGTGGTGAAATTTGGCTTGGAACGAGAAGCCTTTGTCAAGTTTATCTTAAAATAGTAGATAACGATGTAATGTGAGCGAGCGAGAGAGAAAGATCTTGAATTTCATTTAATATTTATTCGCAAAAAGCTTAAATTAGACACATTTTGAAAAGAAAACGGCACAGAAACAAATTTGTAAATAGTAATTGGCATTCCCACGTCAAATCTATGATCAACCCTGGGTGGTCATCAATGCCTTGCCATCTCTTTGAGCAGTAATGCATATGGGATCATCTTGCATCGTACATATGTGCACTGATTCAAGTCTCAATTTCAGTACACGTTAACGATAAAGATTTAAAAAAAAAAAAAAAGCATTTAGAAGCCATATTAATTAGTAAAACTACTTCTTTGATTTGTTGCTCTTTCTTAAAGGCTTTTGTTGACCTTAAAAATGTTGCCAATAGATGTCGGACCAACCTGCGCACACGTGAGCGAAAGTCCAACACGTTAAGACACGTCGACGGTCTAAAACGGAAAGATCAAGGGCATGAGAATAGCTCAATAGCACGGGACGAGAGCGTTCGAAATTTGGCAGTATTGTTCGTGGACCGATTGTACAATAATTATCAATCAGTGTTTATGAATGTATATGTAAATATGCGTAAATTCGTATTGTGTTGCAAGATAATAAGAAAGAGAGAGTAAAGTGTGATTTCTTGTATTGATTCTTGCATTAGCCTTTCTATGGGGTACATGGGGGAATATTTATAGTGGTACACGTGAAATGGTAGCCCTTGGATGAGGTGGCATGTGGCCTCATCTCTTTAGCTTAAACGTTTAATCCTAGGCATTATCCTTGACTAGTTAGCTTGCCGCGCATTTATTGCCTATGCAGAACCCCCATACTAGTGATAAGATTTAACATTTATACTTATGACAAACATCCTATCAATCATTCAAGTAAGATCTTTATGCAGAAGATCTCTTGGGAGAAGTGATCATAGAAGATGTTCCTTTATTGTTCGGAGACTCCTGCTTCGGCTACTTTCACATGGCCTCGGTATATGGACCTCGGCATGAAGGGCCTCGGAAGCTTCAGAATAGGCTAATTTATATGGGCCTCGGCATATATTGGCATAGGCATTTGTCGACCTCGGTTGGAGGGCCTCGTCTATGCAAATCACCTGGGCTCCAGTGCCACGTGGTTCGGCATGAGTTGGCTGTGCGCCCCGATGGGTTGCCCAAGTGTGCAAACCCGTAATAATAGTCCCCCAAATCCGAGTATAGTCATTTATGTAATGCGAGGACTTCGGTGAAGTAAAGTCAATTGGTTAAATCGAAAGAAATTTTTGAACCCCAAATAATAGTCCCCCAAGTTCAAGTATAAATATTCATATCATGGTTGGAGTTAGAAATGTCCTATGGTGTTCTGCAGAGGAAGCCGAGGTCGTTGAGAACCGAACCTGCGAGACTTGATGGTTGAATGATGAAGAGGAAGCCGAGGTGGTTGGTGGAAACTGAACCTGTGAGGCTTTTTGGCTGAATGATGAAGAGAAAGTCGAGATTGTTGGTAAACCAAACCTGTGGGGCTTTATGGCTGAATGATGAAGAGGAAGCCGAGGTGGTTGGGAAACCGAACCTCCGAGGCTTGATGGCTAAATGATGAAGAGGAAGCCGAGGTGGTTTGGGAAATCGAATCTGCGAGGCTTTATGGCTGAATGATGAAGAGGAAGTTGAGGTGGTTGGTTGAAACCGAACTTGCGAGGCTTGATGGCTGAATGATGAAGAGGGAGCAGAGGTAGTTGAGAATCGAACCTGCGAGACTTGATGGCTAAATGATGGGGAGGAAGCCGGGGTGCTTGAGAACTGAACCTGCGAGGCTTGATGGCTGAAATATAAGGCACTTTGATAATAATTGTTCATCGACAGTTGTGCCAATGATTTGATGTTTTGCGCATATTTTCGAGGAAAGATGGCTAAACCGTTAAAACTTCCAAGGCGCCTGCTGCCGTCGAATTAAAGTCGTAATCATGAGAACAGCTGAAACTTCTAGAAGCAGACGCGTTGGGGGAGGTGCATGTGAGACACTTTTAAATCTAAGGTATAGGTTTGAAAAACCGTTTGAATTCTACACCTCCAATTTGATTTAGAATGAAGGGTCCAGATTGGATGGGCTTTGATCAGATGGTTGGGGTTCGTCCTGGCCCTTTATAAAAGGCGAGAGACCCCCATTTTTCTGGATTTTCTACCTTTGCAATCTGATTTTTCTTCCAAAGCTTAAGTTTTCTGGCGTTAAAGCTGTTTGTTCCCTGGTTTTTCGGCACCATTCTGTTGGCGTAGTTATTCCCGTAGGTATTTTCACAGAAAATCCCTTGTATTGCGTTCTTAGTCCTTTTCTGAAATGGAGTCCACCTCGGGAAGGGAGTTGGCCGCTGTTGCGTCATTCGATTAGGGGGCTAGTTATAGGGGGACTTCGAGGTTAAGCAGTATGCTATGACCGAGGAGGTAGTAGACTACAGTGAAGAGTGGGGGGTGCCTAGAGTCCCTTCAAATATGACATGGAAGAGGCTGGGGGAGATTAGGGAGAGGTACTGTGTACCTCATTATGTAGAGATGTTAGTACCCGAGACCCATGAGCGAGCCTGCTATCCGAGGCCTAGATGCATGGCGGTGAGCGAGTACCTTTTTAAGGCAGGTATGCGTCTTCCTCTGCACCCCTTCTTCAGGGTGGTGCTGAGAAACTTTATGTTGTCGTCGACCCAGGTTCTGCCAAATGGGTGGAGCCAGTTGGTTGGCTCGTACTTCCTATGGAAGGAAGTGTCACTTGGGGAGGACATGCCTCTCCACGTTTTTATGACCCTATTCTAGCCTAGGGTAATAGGTAAGGAGTCAAGGGGGTGGTATTACTTAACTCCTTGAGGGGCTCATGCACCATTTGTGCTGAGGCTGCCTTCTTCCATTAAGGGGTAGAAGGAGTCGTGGTTCTGGATGAGGGGCAGGTGGCAGGCGGTGGAGGGGGACACAGTCCTGGCTTGCACAGTATCGACCCAGTATTACGAAGCTCGTGAGTCTCCCACCTAAGTAGTTTGCATTTTGTATTCAAATTTCTTTTTCTAACTGTTGATGCTTCCTTTGCAGATAGTAGTACGAGGTTCGAGTTGAGAAAGGAGGAGTTTGAAGTGATAGAGGACATTTACAAGAGACCTCTGAAGCTTCACCACTTCGACCACCTCATCGACCGAAGTCCCTAATTGCTGATGGCCTTCAAGGGT
The DNA here is from genome assembly GCF_002742605.1 of Olea europaea var. sylvestris. Classification (NCBI taxonomy): domain Eukaryota; kingdom Viridiplantae; phylum Streptophyta; class Magnoliopsida; order Lamiales; family Oleaceae; genus Olea; species Olea europaea. Next base: position 9,398,916 of record NC_036246.1, read on the forward strand.
AAAAAGCTCCTATTCTTATGTATTTCTTGCTTTTCGTTTTGATGCTGATGCATTGACATGTTCTGTAGACAAGTTCAAGAGGAGGGAATACCCAGCCCCTGACATGGCCTCTATACTTAGGGCCACATCCACTGTGAAGGTGAGGCCCCTAAAGTCGGGGTCGACTGGTACCAAAGAGGTTCGGGGGAGGGTCGAGCGCCTCTCTAAGGATAGAAGTTCAAGGGCTCCTGAAGAGGGGACACCTCAGAGGCCAGAGAAGGCCAAAGAGCCTTGGGAGAAGGAGAAGGTCCTCGAGGAGCAGAAGAAGAGGAAGCTGGTTCACGTCACCAGCTCGTCAGGAAAGTTTGAGACCTTTGTATCCCATGAAAGCAAAGAAGTCACTCAATTGAATCTCTTTGAAGCCGCCTCGAAAGCGGTAAAGATTGAAATGGTTCGACGAGCCGAGGCTGAGGAGGCTAAGGAAGAGGCTGCGAGGAGGACAGCTGAGGCGGCAGAGGATGAGGCCGCCAAGTAGAGGCCTGCGAGGGTGCAAGGAAAGTCTCCGAGCTTCCTTGCTGGAAGGGAGGAGGTTCTAGCTCCAGCTTTGGTGGAGGCTCTGCCACCTGAGATCCAAAGTGCTACAGAAAGCTTCTACAAATTCTGGACGGATTGGTGGCAGTTGCATGCCTCCTCATGTGATGCCACGGACTTGACAAGGGCCCTCGTGAGTCAAAGTGTGAGGACCTTTGGCCTCGCACTGGAGTGCAGGAAGGCCCTTATTGACTTTCAAACGAAGACCCAGTCCTCGGAGAAGAAGATGGCCTCTCTTGCAGAGGAGCTGAAGGGAGCTATAACTGAGGCAGAGGAAGCGAGGGCCCAAAAATTTGAAGATGCGGCCAAGTTGGAGTCTACCTTAGCTCAGATCAAGGCGTTGAAGAAGGAGGTGTATGAGTCCTAGTGCGAGGTGACCTCCTTGACTAAGAAAGTGGAGGTTTCCAATGACCACCAGAAAGTGACTGCCGAAGCCTTGGAGAAGGCAAACTTGGAGCTAGTTGGGGCCCAAGATGCGTACAAGTTCTTGGAGGGCCAGATAAAGTGGTATGTTGATGAAGCGGCCAAGGCAAAGGAGGAGGCCAATGTGGAGAGGGAAGAGGCGGTGAAAGACTACATTGCCAACTTCCACAATAGCGAGGAGTACAAAGGCTTCAGTACCTAGTGGAGAAATTATGCTTATGACGGGATGATGAAGAGGGCTGAAGAACTCTACCCAAATCAAGACCTGTCACAGTTGAGGTCGGAGTTTGTGGATGAAGTGCCTCAAATTCCAGCTGATGAAACGGTTGGAGATGAAGTAGCAGAGGCAAAAGAAGAAAGTTCTGATGCTTAGGCTGCGGAGCCCCCGGCTACTGAGGCACCTCCATCATCCTCCCAGGCTTAGGATGGTTTTCTTTTCAGTTATTTTTGATGTACTGGCCTTAGGCCCCCCTTTTGTAATCTTGATTGAAAATCAATATAATATCTTCTTTCATTCAATGTTGTTTTTCTCCTAAGTGCATTGGCCTCATCAAGCAATTGAACTTAATGTTGATTGAAGAACTAAATAACTTTAACTTGGTATCCTAATTCCAATCACTTGAGCAAGTAAATTGTACGAAAACCTCACGAGCCATGACCAATATTGGACTTAAGCAAATGAATTGTACTTAAACTTAATAACTGTAACTTGAATGGATCCTGACTGGACCATGTTTCAGTCGAACTGAGAATATTGCTATCTGATTCGAAAGGTAGTCGTGTGAAGCTAGTAGTGGTTGAGCCTTGTGAATCAATGGGTATAAAAGTTTGTTTTGTTGAGGCTTCCCAGAGTCTCGGATTTCAAACGAGGTGGCCCAGAGATGGGACGCTAGCCTTTCCTTCGAGGTGACGACGCTTCCCAACATGGTGGATGGTTTAGTCATGCTGAAGCTTCTCCCAGTTGCGTTCAACCTCGCCAAAGGGAGGCAAGTGCATGCGTCTCAGAGTTCAAACGAGGTGCTCCAGAGATGGGACGCTGGCCTCTCTTTCGAGGGGACGACGCTTCCCAACATGGTGGATGGTTCAGCCATGCTGAGGCTTCTCCCAGTAGCGTTCAGCCTCGCTAAAGGGAGGCAAGTGCATGCGCCTCGGAGTTCAAACGAAGTGGCCCAGAGATGGGACGCTGGCCTCTCCTCTGAGGTGACGATGCTTCCTAACATGGTGGATGGTTCAGCCATGCTAAGGCTTCTCCCATTGGTGTTCAGCCTTGCTAAAGGGAGGCAAGTGCATGCACCTCGAAGTTCAAACGAGGTGGCCCAGAGATGGGACGCTGGCCTCTCCTCCGAGGTGACGACTCTGCCCAACATGGTGGATGGTTTAGCCATGTTTAAGCTTCTCCCAGTGGCGTTCAGCCTCGCCAAAGAGAGGCAAGTGCATGCGCCTCGAAGTTCAAACGAGATGGCCCAGAGATGGGACGCTGGCCTCTCCTCCAAGGTGACGACGTAATGCGACACGTGAATTCAATCATGGATAATTTTATTGAATCATGAAAATGTTACATAAGCTGGGAAAGATCATCCAGCGAGGTAGTACATTCATTGATAATAGATTCAGAGGTGCTCAATGTTCCATGGATGGGATTATGCCTTGCCGTCCATGTCTTCAATCCAGTAAGTCCTGGGTCGGATCTCTTCTCTGATTTTATATGAACCTTCCCAGTTCAAGCCCAGGGAACCGATGCCAGGTTCCTTTGAGGAGAGGAAGACTTTCCTAAGGACCAGGTCGTTGATTCGAAATGACCTTTTCTTTATCTTTGAGTTGAAGTACTTCATCATCTTTCTTTGATATGTGCCGAGCTTCAGCTGGGCGTCATCTTTCCTTTCATTAATGAAGTCGAGGTCGCACCTGCAAAGCTCGTCGTTTGTTATCTCACTGAAATGCAGACGTCGTGGAGATGGAAGTCCGACCTCAACAGGGCTCATCGCCTCAGTCCCATATGCCATGAGGAAAGGTGTTTCCCCTGTTGGGGTCCTCGCAATGGTTCAGATTGCCCAAAGAACATGTGGCAGCTCATCCATTCAGGCCCCTTTTGACACATCAAGCTTCCTTTTCAGGACGTACTTGATTGTCTTGTTCATAGCCTGAAACTGGCCATTTGCTTCTGGGTGGTGAGGCGTGCAGAAGTGCTTCTTGTGTCAAGTTCTTCACACAAACTTTTGACCTTCTTGTTGTCAAACTATCTACCATTGTCTGAGATGATCGAGTTGGGAATCCCGAACCGATATATGATGTTTTTCCACAAGAACTTGGAAGTGTTGGCTTTTGTAATTTTTGCCAGGGGTTCAGCTTCAACCCACTTCGTGAAGTAATCAATGGCCACAGTTGAGAGGCTCGCACGTCCTCTGCCTTTTGGTAGAGGACCTATGAGGTCCACACCCCACTTCGAGAAAGGTCAAGGGCTGGAGACCGCGGTCAAATCTTGTGATAGTTGTCTTTGGACAGAAGAGAATTGTTGGCATTTGTCACATTTTCATACAAACCCGAGGGCGTCCCTTTTCAAGGTAGGAGTCCCAGCGACCCACATCACATTGGGGGCCTCGGTTGACGGCATGAGGAGGTGCTCTATAGGGACTATTGTGAGTAGTTTGGAATCATTGCTACTTGCAAGTTTGGAGAGTGCATCCACATGTACATTTTCGATGTGGGGGATCTGGATCAACTCAAACTTTTCAAAGGATGGGATGAGGTTCATCATTATTTCCAAGTAGGAGGCCATTGTTTTGTCCCTGGCTAAAAAGTTACTGTTGACCTGGCTAACGACCAGCTGGGAGTTACTACCGATGAGTAGCCCCTTTACTTACATTTCTCTGGCTAACTTGAGGCCTGCAAAAAGTGCCTCGTATTCTGCTACATTGTTGGTGGCCTTGAACCCGAACCTCACTGTCGACTTCAGGTTGTGACCTTCCGAGCTGATGAGGACAACTCCGGCACCTGAGTCGGCATCCCCAGCCTACCCATCAACGAATAAGTTCCACACAGGGGGCTCGACTTGTTCCATGGTTTCATCTACCTTGTGTAAGTTGGTGAATTCTGCCACAAAGTCAACCAAGGCTTGGCCCTTGATGGCTGCCCTAGCCTTGAACATGAGGTCAAATTCATTTAGCTCCACCGCCCATTTCAATAATCTTCTTGAGGCATCGGGCTTTTGGAGTACCCGCTGCAGGGGAAAGTTTGTCAGCACATGGATGGTGTGGGATTGGAAGTAGGGTCTCAACTCCCTGGAGCCGTGATCAAGGCCAAAGTGAGCTTTTCCATATCGGGGTAGCGGGTTTTCGACGATAGGAGTGCTTTACTTGTATAGTAAACGGGGAGTTAGGTGGTCCCCTCTTCTCAGATTAGAACCACACTGATGGCCTCATTGGAGACGCCTAGATACAATTGTAGAATTTCACCGGGTTTCGATTTGGAGAGGATGGGGGCCTGTCCTAGATGTCTTTTCAGACCTTGGAAGGCCTCTTCACATTCCTCATTCCATTGGAACTTTTTCCCAACTTTTAACACTTTGAAAAATGGTAGGCATTTGTCTGTAGCTTTGGAGACGAAGCGGCTAAGCACGGCCATTCGCCCAGTCGAGCTTTGCACCTCCTTTGGCTTTTGGGAGGACCTCATCTTGCATAAGGCCTCAATCTTCTCAGGGTTGGCTTCGATCCCGCGTTGGTTGACCATGTATCCTAAGAATTTGCCCGAGGACACTCCGAAGGTGTACTTGCGGGGGTTGAGCCTCATCCTATATCTTCTTAAGATTTGGAAGGTGCTGTTGAGGTGCGTTATGTAGTCCCCAGCTTCCAAACTCTTTACCAGCATGTCATCTACATAGACCTCCATTGTCTTGCGGATGAGGTCCACAACAGTCTGTTGACAAACCTTTGATATGTTGCTTCGGCGTTTTTCAACCCGAAGGGCATCATCTTGTAGCAGTAAAGGCCTCAGTCTGTGATGAAAGATGTGTGTTCCTCATCGACCGGGTGCATGGGAATTTGGTTGTAGTCGGAGTATGCGTCCATGAAGCTCAATAACTCGTGCCCAACCGTGGAGTCTACCAATTGGTCAATCCTTGGAAGTGGAAAGCTATCCTTCGAGTAAGCTCTGTTGAGGTTAGTAAAATCGATGCACACCCTCCACTTGCCATTGTGTTTCTTCACTAAAACTGGATTGGAGACCACTTCGGATAGGTGGCCTCCCTGATGAAGCCATTTTGGATGAGCTTCTGAACTTTTTCCTTTAGGGCCTTGTACCTCTCAAGATTGAGGGCTCTCCTTTTTTGTCTATGCGGGACAACCTTAGGATCAATTTTCAGGTGGTGGCAACTGACCTTAGGGTCTATGCCTACCATGTCCTCATGCCTCCAAGCAAAGATATCGAGGTTCTTACTTAGGAAATCCTTGAGCTTTTCTTTCAAAGTGCTGGACAAGCCCTTGCCCACCTTTAACAATTTGGATGGGTCTCGGGGTCCACCGAGAAGCTCTCAAGTTCCTCAACTGGAGATGCTTGAGGTTCGTGTTCAATTATGCGGGGATCAATCTCATCGATAACCAATACTTTTGGATTGGGTGGTGCATCAATCATTTCGACATTTTTCGGTTCGCTGGGAGCATCACCTGGGACATCAGCCATGATTACGTCGGCGATAATTACATGGACGTCCCGGGGCTCTACCTTTCTGATGGATCTTAGATAACACTCTCTTGAGCCTCTTTGGTCGCCTCTCACCGTTGCCACCCCATTTTCTATCGAGAATTTCATGCATAGGTGGTAGATGGAGGTGACGGCTCCTAATTTCTTTAGGGCTGGCCTAGCTAATACTCCGTGGTAGGCCGATCGACTGTTGACAACGAGAAATTTCATGAAGTTCATTGTCATTTGGGAGACTCCCCCATCTTTACTGGGAGTGTGATTTTTCCTCTCGGAGTGATACTATCTCCGGTAAATTCGTACAAAAGGAGTGGTGGTGGATGTTAACTCATGGTCCAGTATCATCTTGTCAAAGGTGGATTCGAATAGAATGTTGACAGAGCTACCATTGTTAACTAACATTCGTTTGAGCCCATTCTGGGCTATGACTACTCTTACCATAAGTGCATCGCAATGGGGGTAGTTAACTCCTTCGACATCCTCCTGGGTAAAAACAATATGTGGAACTTGATTTCTCCAGGAGCTGTTGTCCACAATGTAGCTTGTCAGAGGGGGGTATTTTGCCTCCCGCGCATAATTCCTTTTGGTGTTTCGTGTTTCACCGCCAACATACAGGCCTCTAAATATGGTATCCACTTCGTGGATAGGGGCCTCATCCTGAGCTTGTCGATTTCTTTGGTGTCTACGCCATTCCCTGGGCCTCTTTGCATCACGCTTCCTTCATCGCAGAGAAACATCCCTTTGACGAGGATAAGTCTCTTCATGCCCAAGTTGGTTATCGTACCTAGGCGGGGGCCTGTTCGTCTAGGGCGATTCATTTATGTCTCTGGGGGGTTCCTGTCGGGAGCAGTGAACATAGTCTAGGCAATCTGCTGTGTCGTATCCATAGGACCGATGGTATACACGGTATCCAGGTGGGTTCTGATTTGACCTATTTCTAGGTCCCGAACCCTGGCCTCGGCCTCTACCCTTACGGGATTCTTGCGGAGTTTCCATCTGCTGGGTGTTGGCGACTGGGTTGATATCCTTATATGCCAATATAGGAACGACGTTAAGAGTAGTGGTGGCAAGTGCTTGCCCAGAACTCTCATTACCTGCTTGGTTCATTTGGTAGTCAATCAAGTGGGAGGTCGGCCCTCTAGCACGTTGCCTTTGAGGAGGTGGGAGGCCTCTATTTGCCTTGTTCCTATGCTCAATCAATTCTTCATTGATGATCTCCCGTCTCATCATCTCGAGTAGGGCATCATAGGTGGTGGGATCTTGATTTTGCATGTCCCTCCAGAATAGGGTGTTCATGTTCAGACCTCCTCTCAATGCAGATAACACCTCACGGTTAGTGACTTGCACATAATATGTCATCTCATCGGTGAAACGTGATAGGAAGCTCTTTAGGGAATCCCCATGTGTCTGTCTCATGTCTTGGAGACGTTGGATGGGGGACTCTCCCTCTTTGCTCACAGCGAAACTCTTCAAGAAGGTCGTCTTGAAATCGGGCCAACTTCTTATGTTCCCAGGTGGTAACTTACTATACCAAATTTCAGCTGCTTCGCTAAGTGTTAAGTGGAAAGCTATACATTTCACAGCTGGGGTGGCGCCCCTTAGGCTTAGGTGAGTTTTGTAAGCATTCAGGTTCTTCTCTGGGTCGCCTCTTCCGTCATACTTTGGTATCTTTGGCATAATATAGTGGTTCGAGACCTAGGCGCTCCTTAGTTCCCTTGAGAATGGCAGGTTTTCCTCGTCATCGTCCAAGTCACAGGACCTCTGCTGCTTATCTGAATCGTTTTCATCGGCCTTATACCTTGGTTGTTGGTGAGAGGTTCCGGGATGGTTCCTAGCCTCTTCCTTCCTCATTTGGCGCCTATTTCTAGGCAGAACAACACGGGGGGCATTTTCATGCCTTCCTTCTGGCTGTTGAGGCATTGGAGGTGAAGGCGGTGGCCTTGTCCAAGGCTCGTAATGTTGTTGTTGTCTAAGCCTCAGTTCAGCGGGGCTAATTCTGTCAAATACACTGCCTGATCTCCTTTGTCTTTGCTCTTGCTCATACGGAGGTGGGAAGTTATCATGGTTTAAAGGGACCTCGGTAGGTCGACCAGAAGTGTAGTTGGAGGAAATATCAACTTCTACTTCCCTTTCAAATGGGCTTCTACCTTGGCTATAGTCGGCAAGGTAGCCCTATGGCTTTGAATTTCATCTTCTTGCTGGTAGTGCCCTTGAGGGGACTATGGAGGAATAGGGAAGCCTCCCTGGCCCTACATTTGGGCCATGAGTTCTCTCATAGCCATGTTTTGGCTAGCAATGTCCCTCATATTAGCAGCCATGGTAGCCATTTCTCTTGACAGCCGGGCCGTCGCACTCATTCCACCTCTTCTATGGTTGTGGTGGAGTCTATGCCGAGCTGCTAAGACAGCTGCTGAAAGGGGCACATCAGCATTTTCTCTTACCCTCCTGGGGGTGTATCTTCGTTTTAACTCATTTTTTTGCGTCTTACCTTTCAGATTTTTGCTAAGTCTGGGGCTTCCTCTTGTTCTTTTTCAAGAAAAATCCTTTTTCAAAGGGGATGCCCAAATTCTCCTCTTTAATAAGCTTTCACCACAAGGTTGTTCGTGGTTATAGTATGGTTTCCCACAGACGACGTCAATCTGTTGACCTCAAAAAATGTTGCCAACAGATGCCAGACCCACCCTTGCATACGTGAACGAAAGTCCAACACACTAAGACACGTAGACGGTCTAAAACGGAAAGATTAAAGGCATGGGAGTAGCTCAACGGCGCGGGATGAGAACGTTCGAAATCCGACGGGATTGTTTGTGGATCGATTGTACAATAATTACCAATCGGTGTTTGTGAATGTATATGTAAATATGCATAAATTCGTATTGTGTTGCAAGATAATAAGAAAGAGAGAGTAAAGTGTGGTTTCTTGTATTGATTCTTGCATTAGCCTTTCTATGGGGTACATGGGGGAGTATTTATAGTGGTACATGTGAAATGGTAGCCCTTGGATGAGGTGGCACGTGGCCTTATCTTTTTAGCTTAAACGTCTAATCCTAGACATCATCCTTGACTAGCTAGCTTGCTACGCATTTATTGCCTATGCAGAACCCCCATACTAGTGATAAGACTTAACATTTATACTTATGACAAACGTCCTATCAATCATTCAAGTAAGATCTTTATGCAGAAGATCTCTTAAGAGAAGTGATCATGGAAGATGCTCTTTTATGGTTCAGAGGACCCTGCTTCGGCTACTTTCACATGGCCTCGGTATATGGGCCTCGACATGAAGGGCCTCGGAAGCTTAAGAAGAGGCTAATATATATGGGCCTCGACATATATTGGCATAGGCATCTGTCGACCTCGGTTGGAGGGCCTCGTCTATGAAAATCACCTCAGCTCCAGTTGTAGAAGCCGAGAAATAAATTGAAATTAGGATATTATGTTGTGATGATCTAGCACCATGAACCTATCTCATTCAAGAAATGAGTTGTGGAAGCTCACACCATTTAAGATTTTGAAAGTCCAAGCCATAAATTAATTAAAAGCCCAACAATTTAAAAGATTAAGTTTAAGTAAATTTGATTACAAAGATTTAATGAATAACTGGGTTGCCCCAATGGTCATCTACATGGTATTTCATATAGGCAAC
>NC_036246.1:9408368-9420060 GCF_002742605.1 Olea europaea var. sylvestris
TCATGTTCGAATCACCATGTAGATGTTTTTATAAAACTTTTTTATGAATTTTTTTAGGCTTAAAAACTCTTCTAATTTTTAGTTAAAGATCCAATTTAACAAACTTTATGATAATACAACTCCCCCCATTTTGTTTTTCATTAAAAAGAAACGTTACAAGAAGTGGAATGTCACTTTTTCACTATATCCTTCCTTAAATCCGAATTTCATCTTATTTTCTCGCAAAAAAATATATTTTATGTTAATTTAAGCAAGGGAATAACAATGGTGAGAAGAAGAAAGACTTTTTACACATTTGTTCTTTGATATCCAAGAAAATTCAAAGTAGGTTGAGGTGCACGTGTTATTTCGTTTTCAAATTTGATTTTTCGTTAAAAGTTGAATGAAATGGTACCTCCGGGTACGGTGCTTCGGCATTATTATAGTTTGAATGATCATTCTCCGGCTCTACGTGTTATGATAATGCTATAGATATTAGATTTGCCAGAAATCTATCTACATGCGACAGTATGAATCCATGGTTCGAATTTTCTAATTTGATTACGAAATGCACCGATGATATCTATTGAATTTCAAACTCATGGGTTAAATCCCTTCTTACAGGTTGATTTTGTTCTTTTGTTGGGGGCACGGATGATGGTGGTTGAAGATGCAATTTGACATGGAAAGTCTATGAATTAATAACTTTAAATTGATTATGAAATATTTGTGTTTCCTATTAATTACTTTTCTATGGACATCGTATATGAAACTATTTCTACGAATATTTTTTATGAATATGTTATGTTTAAAAATATATATATGTGATCTAGAATTTACTTACGAAACAACGTTTTAAAAAAAAAATGTCAACGAGTTAATGTTACTGTTTTCTTAGAATTTTCAGTTTCTGCTCATATTTTAAAAATTCATAACTAATTTGTTACTTCGAATTTTTGAACAAAGCTAATGGTGTTTGATAGCCTCATAAGTTAGCTACTGAATAAATTTAGAATCATGTCAATCCGATGTCGGTAAAATTTTATATATCACTTTAAGTAAACATAGTGTTGCTGTTTTCTGAAAATCTCAGTTTTTGTCATTGAACTTAAAAATTCGTAACTCAATCCTTGGGATTTTTGGACAAAACTAGTGGGATTTAATAGCCTCATGGATTAGCTGCTGAATAAACTCAAAATCATGTCAATCCAATATCTATGAAATTTCATATGCCACCTTAAATATGCTGCGTTGGGTTACTTCCCAAATCGAGTCTCTACAAGGTTTTGAAAAATATTTTAACATCTCATATGTCACCGAAAAAAGCTAAATTTTGGATATGTGATATTATGAGAAGTTCCCTACTTTTTCTTAAAGTTTTGTGAAATTTCGACCTAGATTACTATGTAAACGAGTTTACTCTAAAACTTACTGCACAAAAAAAAAAAGGGAAGTCAAACAACAACATTTATTTTCAAATTCTTGCCTAGAATTTCACGTAACAAAATGTATTTATGCATGGATCTCACCTGAAGACATTATGAATTATTTTCTTTTGTGTTGAGTTATGTAGTCATTTTAAAAAAAATATTCTTAAACTAAATCTTTATAATTTTCTCTAAAAGTTTAGCTATTTTTTATGTTTACGGCTAAAAGTACAATTAATTTAGTGACGTTTCGGTTCTTGTGGGTCGGGGCGTTACAGCGTGGTATCAGAGTATGATTTTAGTCGATTCTGTAGACTTAGCATATTTTTTTATAAAAAAAATAATTAAAAGATGAGAAAGCGAAACATTTAAGGCATTTCATGGTATCTTGCATCCATCAATTGACCTCATCTGACGAACTGAATGTATGGAATAAAATATTATGTTCCACTTTATTTTTCGAGCATGATTTATAAATCATTTAAGCTTGAATCAATGAAAATGCTAATGATATTTAGGTTCAAATATGTTATGTAAGTTATATTTTGTTTATATATAAATGAAGAAATGATGATTAGCTATTTTATTGAAACCCCAAAAGCATAATGTATAAGTTGATATCACTAACAGAGATAATACATAATTGGACACTTATGTGACAGACATGGTTAGAATTTATGAAACCGCTAGAAAGGCCACAGGTTGTAGAATAGCGTTGGACCGTAGGTCTATCATTCAATCCTATGAGAACTACGTGACTGACCCATTTTGTCCACTTGTTGAACACATACATGACATTTACGAGAGATGTATGGCGGCGGTAGATGTAGGATAGGAGATTACGCATATCGAGACTGTAAATAACCTCATACACTCACTTCCACCTCAATGGGGAAACATGAGAGTCATGGTTAGGGATGAGATGCTAGAAGGTAACCCTTCAGAGCACCCAAATGCAATTGAATTTGGTATATATTGTCAGATCATTCTGGACAGGTGGAGTGAGAGCTTAGAACCTCAACCGTAGATAGTAATTGAGCCCGAGCCCGAGCCAGAACCTCAGTTTGAATCGGACCCAGAGGAGGATCCCGAATGGGAGCATGAGGAAGACTTTGGGTTGGAATTAGAGAATGAACATGAGCCTGAGCCACAGGTTGAGATGGACCTAGAGTCGAGGCCTGAGACAGAAGACTCCTTCGAAGATGAAGCTCCACCAAAGAAGATTCGTAAGATTCATAGGGATTAGAATTTAGATTCCTTTTCCTTGTGTTATCTTTTCCTTAATGTTATGGAAGTAAAGGTCGTCGAACTATTGTATATCCTGATTTCAAGGAGTACTTTTAATAATACAAAAAAATAAAAATCAATTCTGGTTCGAGCTGAAAATATTTCCCTATTTTAATCCTGGTTTTGGAAAAAGAAGTTAATGTGAGATATTATATCTTATTTCTAGGGAATGTCTCGTGCAAACCAGAACAATTTGATAAGGGATCTTCTACAAGCAGTTCGAGATCTTGGCAGGCTGAATCAGAACCTAGCTCCACCTACACCGCCAGCTCCAATTACTCTTCCGACTCATGCCTCCGTGGTTGAGTTATTTCGAAGGCATTAGTCCCCTACATTCGATGGAGCATCTGGTCCGTTAGTAGTTGAGGAATGGCTTCGTAAGCTAGAACGAATTTTTCGGCTCATAGACTACACCAACGCCCAAAAGGTTCAGTATGCGGAGTTTATGTTTATTGGTGATGCAAGTTATTGGTGGGATTCAATGTCTCGGACTAGAACCCTGGAGCGGCGTTAACATGGGAACAATTTAAAGAGGAAGTAATGGACAAGTATTTTCCTCAGTCTCTAAGAGATTTCAAGAAAAGTGAATTCTTTCAACTCAAACAGGGTAATATGTCCCTGACTGATTACGAACGAAAGTTCGATCAACTCTCAAGATATGCTCGACACCTGGTTGACACGGAAATTAAGAAGACTAGAAGATTCGAGCAAGGGTTAAATCCAGACCTAAGCATGATCCTAATGTCACATCATTTCACATCATATCGTGAGATGTTGGAATGAGCTCACGCTATTTGGTATTAGAAGGCTAATGCGGAGCAATACCGTCAATTGTACAACCAGCAAGATAGAGGGCATATTGGAAAGAGGAAGTGGAATGGTCAAGACAAAGGAAAGGGCAAATGGCAAAATAAGAAGGCTAACATCGGATCTAGTGCCAACAAGGCCATAGTAGCGACAGTTGCGCCTTGTCTGAAGTGTGGTAAGCCTCATCGTGTTAAATGCTTGTATGGGAAGAATGCCTGTTTTCGGTGCGATAAGCCAGGACATATTGCTAAGGATTGTCCTATGTTCACCCAAAAGAAGGATGATAATAGTGATCAGAACAAAAAAGGAAAAAGCACGAGTCTTTACACTAACTCAGAAGGATGCAGAGGAAAACTCAAACGTAATAACAGGTATTTTACTGATATTCAATACACCTGCTTATGTATTGTTTGATTCGGGAGGTACTCGCTCTTTTGTATCAACGTCTTTCATTACTAAATCTAGTATTACTTGTGAGAAGTCAGAAAGTACACTAGAAGTTAGCGTCCCTTCAGGTAGAACATTAAATACAGTTCAGTTAGCTAGGTCGGTAAAACTTGAAATCGAAGGAAAAACATTAGAAGCTAATTTGTATCTGATAGAGATGAAAGACTTCGATGTGATTTTGGGCATGGATTGGTTGAGATGTAATTATACAACCATTCGTTGTAGAGAGAGGGAAGTGTCTTTTTAGAAACCAGGAGAAGAGCAATTCTCTTTCCTCGGAATAAAGACCAAACCCCATCTCCAACTAGTATCGGCCTTGCAAGCTGAGAAAATGATGAGAAAAGAAATGTGCCAAGGGTTTCTAGTTAACATCTCAGGAGAAAAACAGACGACAATAAAGATTGAGGACGTACCAACGGTACGAGAGTTTATAGATGTGTTTCCAGAAAAACTACCTGGTACTCCACCAGATAGACAGGTGGAGTTCACAATAGATCTGATTCCCAGAGCGGCACCAGTATCTAAAGCTCCATACAGAATAGCTCCAAAGGAACTTCAGGAGTTAAAATTTCAATTACAAGAATTGTTGAATTGTGGCTTTATTCGACCAAGTGTGTCTCCTTGGGAAGCACCAGTATTGTTCGTAAAGAAGAAAGATGGAAGTATGAGGATGGGTATTGACTATCGAGAGTTGAATCGTTTGACCATCAAGAATAAATATCCTCTCCCGAGAATCGAGGATTTATTTGACCAATTGAAAGGGACTAAGGTATTTTTCAAGATCGACTTATGATCTGGATACCATCAGTTGAACGTTAAGGCAAGTGATATACCCAAGACAACTTTTCGAACTTGTTATGGACATTACGAGTTCACAGTTATGCCGTTCGGGTTGACAAATGCTACGACAGTGTTCATGGATTTAATGAATCATGTATTTCATCAGTATTTGGATCAATTTATCATAGTGTTCATTAATGACTCCAAGAGTAAAGATCAACATGAAGAGCATCTTAGAATGGTGTTAGAAACACTACGTAAGGAAAGGTTATACACCAAATTTAAAAAGTGTGAATTTTGGCTTGAACAAGTTGAATTCCTAGGTTACCTAGTTAATGCCCAAAGAATTGAGGTAGATCCAGTAAAAGTGGAAGCAGTAACTAATTGGAATACACCAATTAACGTGGGTGAAATTCAAAGTTTTCTAGGATTGGCTGGGTACTATCGGAGATTTATAAAAGGATTTTCCAAAATAGATGGACCAATGATACAATTGACAAGGAAAGGAGTAAAGTTTCAATGGACAGATAAGTGTGCGCAGAGCTTTCAGGAGCTAAAACGACGATTGATTTCAGCACATGTATTAGCTATACCTGAAGGTTAGGAAGGATTTGTTATATACATTGATGTATCCAAACAAGGTTTAGGATATGTACTGATGCAGCACGGAAAAGTGATTGCCTATGCATCAAGGCAATTGAAGCAACATGAACTGAACTACTCGACACATGATCTAGAACTTGTTGTAGTAGTGCATGCTTTAAAGATATGGAGCTATTACTTATATGGAGGGAAGTGCGAAATTTACACTGATCATAAAAGTCTCAAATATTTCGTCACACAGAAGGAATTGAATATGAGATAGACACGATGGTTGGAACTTGTAAATGATTATGATTGTACTATCCATTACCATCCGGATAAGGCTAATGTTGTTGTCGATACGCTAAGTAGAAAGTCAGTGGGACGATTGGCGTCATTACCTACTACTCAGTTGGAGTTGATCAAAGACTTGGAGAATTTAGGAATCAAAATGGTTGCCACACCAGAGCAAGTCACCACCCGTTTAGTAACTTTGGTGGTTCAATCTACTCTCAGAGATCGGATCATTGAGGCACAAGGTAAGGACCCATTCTTGCAAAAGATCAAGAACGAGATTGGTACTGATAAGAGAAAGGACTTTAGAATAGCTTCGGATAGGGCTTTGATGTTTAATGAAGGATTTGTGTACCTAAGGATGAAGTTTTGAGGAAGGAGATATTGGAGGAGGCTCATATCACTCCATACACTGCACATCCTTGCTGTACGAAAATGTATCGAGACCTTCGAGATACATTTTGGTGGAGGAATATGAAAAGAAGTATAGGTCTATTTGTGGCAAAATGCATTGTTGTCGACAAGTTAAAGCAGAACATCAAAGACCGACAGGGTTGTTAAATTCATTGGACATACCAGAATGGAAGTGGGAGAATATCGCAATGGACTTTGTGGTAGGATTTTCGAGATCGGCAGGACGGCACAATGATATATGGGTAATAGTGGACTGTCTAACGAAGTCCGCTTATTTTCTTCCAGTGAAAATGACATTCAGTCTAGATCAGTTGGCAAAGTTTTACATTAAAGAGATCATAAGATTGCATGGTACCCCCATATCCATTGTGTCTGACAGAGATCGGAGATTTACATCTAAGTTTTGGAAGAGCTTGCAAGTGGCTATGGGAACGAACTTGAATTTCAGTACGACATATCACCCTCAATCCGATGGTCAATCTAAAAGAACCATTCGGACTTTGGAAGATATGTTAAGAGCCTATGTTTTGGATCTAGGAGGCAATTGAGAATCGTATTTACCTTTGGTGGAATTTGCATATAATAACAGTTTCCAAGCAACTATTGAAATGGCACCGTATGAAGTTCTCTATGGTAGAATATGTAAATCATCTGTTCATTGGAATGAAGTCGGAGAAAAGAGAGTTTTGGGACCAGAGATCATTGAAAGGACAGTCGAAGCCATTGATAAGATCCACACTAGGATAAAGGCAGCGCAAGACAGATAAAAGAGCTATGCAGATATCAGACGAAAGGACTTGGAGTTTCAAGTTGGAGATAAAGTCTTTTTAAAAGTGGCACCAATAGAGTGCGTACTTAGGTTTGGCAAGAAAGGCAAGCTACGACCTCGTTATATCGGACCTTTTGAAATACTTGATAGGGTCGAAAGTGTGGTTTATCGATTAGCTTTGCCGCCCGAACTATCAGCAGTTCACAAGGTATTTCACATATCGATGATCAAGAAGTATATGCATGATCCTGATCACGTGGTCAATTATCAATTCCTAGATGTACGTAAAGGTTTTTCTTATGAGGAATTACCGATTAGAATACTGGATCGAAGGGTACATAAATTACGGAACACGGAGATTCAACTGGTCAAGGTGCAATGGAATAATCATGGAGTCGAAGAAGTTACTTGGGAAGAAGAAGAAGTTAAAGACAAAAATCCGACACTCTTTGCCAATGCATAAGGTAAATTTTGAGGACGAAATTTTGTTTAAGGTGTAAGGGATGTAGAAGCCCAAGAAATAAAATGAAATTAGGCTATATGTTGTGATGATCTAGCACCACGAGCTTATCTCATTTAAGAAACGAGTTGTGGAAGCTCAAACCATTTAAGACTTTGAAAGCCCAAGCCATAAATTAATTAAAAGTCCAACAATTTAAGAGATTATGTTTAAGTAAATTTGATTACAAAAATTTAATGAATAATTGGGTTGTCTCAATGGTCATCTACATGGTATTTCATATAGGCAACCCAGATTCGAATCATCATGTAAATATTTTTATAAAACTTTTTTATGAATTTTTTTAGGCTTACAAACTCTTCAAATTCTTAGTTAAAGATCAAACTTAACAAATTTTATGATAATACAACTCCCCCCATTTAGTTTTTCATTATAAAGAAAGGTTACAAGAAGTAGAATGTCACTTTTTCACTACATCCTTCCTTAAATTCGAATTTCATCTTATTTTCTCTCAAAAAATATATTTTATGTCAATTTAAGTTAAGGAAATAACAAGAGTGAGAAGAAGAAATGCTTTCTATACATTTGTTCTTTGATATCCAAGAAAATTCAAGATATGTTGAGGTGCAAGTGTTATTTCGTTTTCAAATTTGATTTTTCATTAAAAGTTGAATGAAATGGTACCTCCGGGTACGATGCTTCGGCATTACTATAGTTTGAATGATCATTCTCCGGCTCTATGTGTTATGATAATGCTATAGATATCAGATTTTGCCGAAAATCCATCTACGTGCAATGGTATGAATCCATGGTTCGAATTTTCTAATTTGATTACGAAATGCACCGATAATAACTATTGAGTTTTAAACTCATGGGTTAAATCCCTTTTTAAGATTGATTTTGTTCTTTTGTTGGGGGCGCGGATGATGGTGGTCGAAGATGCAATTTGACATGGAAAAGCCGGTGAATTAACAACTTTAAATTGATTATAAAATATTTGCATTTCCTATTAATTACTCTTCTATGGACATCGTATATGAAACTATTTCTACGAATATTTTCTTATGAATAGGTTATATTTAAAAATTTCAGTTTCTGCTCAGATTTTAAAAATTCATAACTAATTTGTTACTTCAAATTTTTGAATAAAGCTACTGGTGTTTGATAGCCTTATAAGTTAGCTACTGTATAAACTTAGAATCATGTCGATTCGATGTCGGTAAAATTTTATATGTCACTTCAAGTAAACATAGTGTTGCTGTTTTCTGAAAATTCCAGTTTCTGCCATTGAACTTAAAAATTCGTAACTCAATCGTTACTTGGGATTTTTGGACAAAATTAGTGGGATTTAATAGCCTCATGGATTAGCTACTGAATAAACTCAAAATCATATCAATCCAATATCTATGAAATTTTATATGCCGCTTCAAGTATGCCGTGCTGGGTTACTTCCCAAATCGAGTCGCTGCGAGCTTTTGAAAAATATTTTAGCATCTCATATGTCACCGACAAAAGCTAAATTTTGGATATGTTATATTATGAGAAGTTCCCTACTTTCTCTTAAAGTTTCGTGAAATTTCGACCTAGGTTACTATGTAAACGAGTTTACTTTAAAACTTACTGCGCAAAAAAGGGAAGTTAAACAATAACATTTATTTTTAAATTCTTGCCTAGAATTTCACGTAACAAAATGTATTTATGCATGGATGTCGCCTGAAGACATTAGGAATTATTTTCTTTTGTATTGAGTTATGTTGTTATTTATTGTACTTTTAAAAAAAAAATTCTTAAATTAAATCTTTATAATTTTCTCTAAAAGTTTAGCTATTTTTTTCAGTTTACGGCTAAAAGTACAATTAATCTAGTGACGTTTCGATCCTTGCGGGTCGGGGCATTACACCAGTGTCACATGGTTCGGCATGAATTGACACTGGACTTCGATGGATTGCCCAAATGTGCAAACACGTAACAGCTTTATTGATCCCAACATCTAAAAATAATCACTTGGTCACGTAAATAAGCTTATCAACACTCACATGAGTGCAATCCGTAACTGTGGTCGGCAAAATGCCAATTTCTTGATCAAAAAATTTCTTTTTTTAGTGGAATAAATACTATGAATCCTTTCAAACTATTATGTTCAATGTCAATAAAATAATAGAATCAATGACACGTTGAGGAAGACAGTGATTATAGGGGCCTTTGGTTCATGAAATCCCATTTTATAAAATTTGGAATATAGGATTAATTACCAAATTGAGAGAATTCGATGTGAACTCATGTAGCAATAATAGTTACGAAATCCACATAAAATTGTTTGAAAACCAAAAATTTTGAAAATATTTGATAAGTTTTGTTGAATTAAGAATAAGATAGAAGTGAAAATTTTCACATTATGATTAATTCTCAAAAATTAATGTCTTTATTGTACAATTAATGGGCCTTTTATAGCATAAAATAAATTCATAATCATAATGAAACTCTAATACTAAAGCCAAATTCAAATAAACTAGAAAACTACAAAACAAATTTGAATAAAACTAAAATACTATAAATAATGAAAATACCCATAAACTAATTGAAAACATAAAAACGCAAAAATTGATCCCTAAACAACCAATTTTGCCCCCAAAGTTTGACTTAATCATCTGACAAACTTGTTTAGAAAAGACATTTCCGAATTGTAGTCATGGGTGCAAATTCGACAACGGAGCAAAAAGTTATACTCATTTTTGTGTATCCTGTGTGTTTTTACGCATACTTTATGTTCCTTCCATTTTTGAAATTGTTTTAGGATCTTCTCTTCTAATTGATTCGTATCACTCCAAAACATGTGATGGATCATTGTTAGCTTGTCGTCCATGATTCTCATCAGAAGTTGATATTATATGTAATGGGGATGAATATAGTGATTTTTAATTTGTGAAATTATGTTAAGAATGTATTTAGAGTGGAATGAATACATAAAATTTGTGCGAATCTATAGTATTTAAATAAACAAATTAATAAGAACAATATTGGAATGTGGCGTTGATAAAAATAGTAATTTTTCAAAATTTTAATATTTTAATAAGGATAGATATAGAGTGGGATTAATATATGGATGTAAATAGCAGCTACTTTAATGTATTTTTTGTTTTAATATCTTTGAAAAATAAAATATTTATAGTTAGTAATAATTAAATATAATTTCACACCCTTTCATGCTTCTCTTGATATACAGAACACAAAATATAGATAGGAAGAAACAGAGTATACATTATATAAATATGACCAGTATTTTAAAAAGCATAAAGTGTAGCTAGACGTGGAGTCTAATCTTCAAGTTTTATGAGTTTAAGGAAGCTTATGTAAGATTTAGGCATAAAAAAAACTTTTATTATTTATAATATTATTTTAAATTTTTAATTATTTTAAAATTATTTAATAATTAAAATAATACATATTAAAAATCTAAAATCATGGAATACAATATTTACTTGATAACTCCCAACATTAGTTAATTATACAATTTTTAAGTTTTCGAAATGCAAAAATTAGAATATGTTTCATAGTTTCAATTTTCATTTAAACAAGTCTTACTCAATAGATTTATATGAACTTTAAACATACTTTTGGAGTTTGAAATAAAATAAATCTCAAGATCATAATTATATAATATAGATAACACCAAAAATTAAATCTTATTTAACTATTTAGATAAAGTTATTTTTAACTTTTGTACAGATAAAATCTTTTTAAAACTTGAAATTAAAATCAAATAAAAAGTTTTTTTAAATAATAATAGGCTAAAGAGAAATAAATGGCTTAAAAAAAAAAACACTAATGAAGCGCATCCACGGAAGACAAAGGAAATGAAGAAAAAATTTGGCCATTTAGAAATTCGAAAAAACATTGTCTAAACACAAGGCGAGGCTTTTTGTTTGAGCTTCAAGCCTAGGCGGCATCTAGACGCCAGTTAGACGAGCTCTTTAGAGCAGGACGTCGCTTAGACGAGCTCTTTAGAACACTACATATGACATATCCATGTAAATTCGAAACAAAAACAATAAAAATAAAAACAAAAAGAAGAAGAAAGGTTCACACACACAGACAGAGCGGTCACAGGCTGGCGGAGGGTTGAGGATGAAGGTTGACATCAATCGGCAGGCAACAGCGAGTAGGTCACCACTCCAACTCAGTCACACGATGTCGAGCTGTGCAAAAAATAGGGTTTGGTTTGCAATCAGTTTTGCTAACAGTGTGCTTGCAATCAATTGTGCTTAGGTCTTTAGAGGCATATGGGCTATAGATAATATTAATGGGCTTATTTGAAAAAAAAAAAAGTCCAAAGCAAAATTCTTTTTTGGCCCAACAATGGCCATTGCTTCTTGTCTTCAAACTTCTCATTTTCAGGGTATTTTTTTTTTTTTTTTTTTTTTTTTTTAAAAAAAAAAAAAAATTTTC
>NC_036246.1:9420184-9433875 GCF_002742605.1 Olea europaea var. sylvestris
GCAATGTTTTTTTTCTTCCAAATTTTCATTTTTCTGGTTTTTTTTTTTTTTTTTTTTTTTTTTTTTGAAAAGAACATAATAATTTGCAGTTTCTTCCATGACTTGATGGTCATGAAAACAACAATAAGATGCACATTTCTGATTACAGCTAGCCAGTGAACAATGGCAAATACCTTCCCTCTCAACTTGTAAATTTCGGCTAAGCCAATAAAGACGACCATGTCACCCTTTTCTCATATCATTTTTATATTTAACGTTCAATTAATTAATACATCTTATTTCCAAAATTCAATTTAGAGGGGATAAAAAATGTATTTGCCCCATGCTTTTTTAAATAAGAAAAAAATAACTACAAAATTGTGACAAAATTTTTTGCCCTTATTTTGAAGCGTTTAAATAGAATTTTTGGACAGAAGTCGTCATGAGGAAAAATATGTGTTAATTAATGGAAGGTTTACAATAAGAATACGATGAAAAAAGTTAAGAACAAATATAGGACACTATAAGAATATAGTGTATTTCATTTATAAGAAATATATGACGTGAACATAATTACCCTCTTAACATATATTAGTATCAAAGTTGAGGACACCCTAATTCGTATGGACTTCAAAAATCCTAAAATTTTAAGTTAAGAATACCCTTGTGAAAGAATGTCATGTTTAACAATTTATAATATTTATCTTTTTATACTCGTGATATCTACATACTTTAAGTTGAGTATAGAAATTAAATATCATTAGGATTGTACTAAGAATGCAAGAAAGTTGGTTTAAATAAGGTTCAAAATTTACATTCATTTTTCATTCCTTTTTTGTTCAAATTTCGGATCAAATTCGTTTGTAGATCTACTCTTGAATTTCGTTGTTTTTTCCGCTTTATTCTTTCTAAATCTGGAAAATCCATTTTTCTAGATTCACTTTTCATGTTCAAATTCCTTCTCAAATAAACCTGAAAATTTTGTTAATGTCATTTGTCTTTGAAATTTGGATAAATTGATGTTTTTTCATTAACTTTTTTATATTCATTTTAATTACACCATGTCATTTGTTTATACAGCCAGATTTATGCATTCTTGAGTTTTTTTGGACAATTTTTCAAGAGTACTTGTAGATCCACTTTTGTGGATGATTTGGAGCTTCGAGAGTATTAGGTGTTCCTATTTCGACAATGACAAAAGTCGTAAGAACATTGGGCCCTCTTTCTCGATCGATCGAGGTTACATTAATCCCCCGTTTGGCCTCCATTAATTTTCATTCCTTACATTTCATTTTTTCCTCTTTTATTTTCAATCACACAATCTTCCATAAAATAATATTACACGTAAATCGAAATTTTTTTTCAACCGCTCATTTCTCAAAAAAATACTATTCCAATCATTTTCATTTCCACAAAATATGGGTCAAACGGGGGCTAAGTTGTCTTAAAATTGAATGTTTGGTAGTTTAATCGAATCGTTTCTTCAATTTTATTTATTTCCGTCTTGGAACAGTGCTTATTTTTTAATGAGTAGTGGTTAGATTTCATTTTTCGTGGCATGATGCGGAATATCATCAAGAAACCGTTGAGAATTTGAAGACTGCTATCACGAGCTCTAAGAAGCTCTATTCATATTTTTATTTTTTTAAAAATCTTCACTATCATTTGATTTTTTATTATAATTCTAAACTTTTTTTTTTTTTACTAAGCTACAGTTCTCATTATTAACAATTATGTCGAATGAGGAATAAAAATTTCGGGCTTTATGGATCTCTTTCAGTTGTCATATGCATATTTTTACTGTTGGTTGCTACAAAACTTGAGAAAATTAAAAATATGAAGTCACGTTTGAATCTTGTTGCTTCCATGATGTCAAAAAGAAGAATAGTTTGATGGTTCTTATATGTGAAGGTACGTTGTAATTTATGAATATATATCCAAAATTAAATTAAAGATTTTGGTATAAGCAGATAAGAGAGCTGGGTGACTATTTATTTTTCCACTGAACTGAGTGCAAGTTGGTAATTAACTTATTTCGGTTTATGCTAGATACAGTGGGACCTAAGTTACAAGTTAGTAAGATTGAGAATGATATAACACTTAAAGGAGAGGACAAGGTTATTCTCATGCTCGATCAAGGCCAAGAAGCATCCTTTGAAGGTTTGCCAATCAACTTTGCTGGACTCTCCAAGTTTTAAATGCTCATAGCCTTAAACATAATTATCTAATTTTATTTTTTTCCTTTGTTTCATAACATGGCAAGGGGTAGAGCACAGTAGTGCTATTGCTTTATAAGATTTTGTGAATAACATCGAAAAAATCCAAAGAGTAGCCATATATCTTCTTAACTAGAAAGTTCCATCCTTATAATGTTGAAATAATTGCAGAAATTCTCTCATGTAACCATTTACCACTTATTTTGTCGGGATACAACTTTCTAACAATTTTTTGTTTGCATTAAGATATATGTTAGTGCCTCACGTTTCATATTTTTCTTGTAAAACTCACGACCTAATTTTGACTGAAACATTGAAAGTTGGTATTTTCAATGTTTATATTTTTCAAGATACTTAAACATTCAATGGAGACTTTCTCATAAGATGTTTAGCTCTATAGTTGCATGAATTCACTCTATGTTTATTATGGCAATTAATTAGAAGTTGCACTAAGTTGAACTCTTTTGCAATCTATGATGAAAGGACGCACCATCTTTTTGTCAATACCTCTTTACTGGAAGTGAGAGCACTTCTATTTGGTAGGAGGTATGAAGAAGGGTTCCTGGAGTTCTGCTGAAAATTGGCCGCCTACTGAAGAAGAAAAATCGGTGACTTCCTTTTGATTTTCGATCTTTTCTCTTGCCTATTTTCATTGTTTTTCTTGCCTTTGTGACCTCCAAATCATCACCGTGTCCATTGTAGGTGAGATTGAGGAGCAATTGAGGTGAATATATTAATTGTGGGTTTAAGAAATTTGGATTGATTGTTTGGTAGAGATAGGTAACGTGAAATTGAACTCGAAAATCACCGCTTCGAAGATCCTTGAAAGAGCTTCCACGGCACACATATTATGTTAGGAACTATAATTTTAAATATTTGCCTCAAATGATTATAAATAAGATGACATAAAAAACTCCTTGATTTACACCTATATATATTTATGTACACCCTAAATGAAAATTCAACTGGTATATTTATGTACACTACAAATAAAAATCATACTTAAATTTATTACGTATTGTAGGATTTTCATATTGAATTTCAAGGAAGATGTGCAACTTATTAGTGGTTGTTTCCGCCATATTCAATCATCTCAAACAAAAATTGGCAGTCAAAGAGTGATTACGTACCATCACAATTTTGATTAATTCTAAATTCTTATTATTAGGCCTTGCAAGCTTACAATAGGAGAAGGTACAGATAGCACAGTGATCAGCATCAAATTTGAAATCTTTCTCTAGTTTCTTCAATTTTCACATAATCTAGAAGGACTAGTTGATGTAGAGCAATAAAGAAGAAGAAAGATGTGGAATGGACAAAGAGAAAATATACGGGGCAAGAATAGAGAGCCAAAAACACAATTAAATTTGTTGGACTATAAAGTGCAGTATTTAACTAAGATCGACATGTCGATGACAATGCTAGTAAAATATAGTAGACATGCATTTACATTGTGGTTTATTTCTTTTCTTTTTATTATTTTTAATTGGTTTAGATTATATTTGTAAAATAGATGTGATGTAATAAAAAGGGGAATTTTGAAAAATTGCCAATTACATGTTTTTCAATTGAGAAGCCAATTTGAATAACTTTGCAAAATTGGCCAAATTTGGTATCGAATTATCTTTTACTACCCTTAATGAAAATGAATATTTTTCTTCATTTTTTTTTTTTGGTCTTTTCAGTGTCTTATAAATTTCTAGGAAATTAATGTAGCTTCCATGAGAAGCTACATTAATAATAAGGTAATACTTAGAGGGTGTTTGTGAGACATTTTTTGTATAAAAATGCATTTTTGAATAGTAAATTGATGGAAAATGTATGGTTGAAAAATAAGGAAAAATTTTTTATTCAGGTGTAGTATTATTTTAATAAAGAATGTGTGGTTGAAAAGAAGAGAGAGAAAAATGCATTTTGAAAAAAATGGGTACCAAACAGGGCCTTAATGGATAAATATCCTCTCATTATCTATTAGATAATGAGCAATGATTTTGAGTAGAATTGAAGATGATGAAGTAGAAAAATCATTAACTCAAAAAACATCTACATACTCCTAAATTCATAATAAGGAACCTTAAAATTCACCCTACTTGTCGATGAAAAAATGGGATTTGAGAGGATAGATAGCGGAGCTTTCGGAGTACATCAATCGACAGTACCAACTCCCGCCGCCGATAGATGCCCCATGCCACCTTTCGTGAAAGTACTTTCGCAGAAGTGATGCTTCAATGTGTCTTAAGGTGGACAAAACGACTTCTTCATATAATTGGGGCTATAGTACTGACTATGCATAGGACTACTAAGGTGAAAAGACAGGATGTATTCCGACGAAATGAACTGCAATCCCATTCTATTTTTGTGTCTTCCTAACAGTACGGTGTCTCACTCGCTCTCATCAAGAGCCCCCTTCTCGTAGCCTCCGCATAGGAAAGGAGATTGATCACTTTAACGACAGATTTGAGCGGTACTGTTCGAGTGCAACCCAGCAACGCTACACTGTGATCGACGATGGCTCCATACTGGGAAAGGGGTTTCCTCACTCTGTCAAAAACACGAGGCAGGAGTGTGTCGAAGAATATTTTGAGTAGAATTGAAGATGATGAAGTAGAAAAATCATTAACTCAAAAAACATCTACAAACTCCTAAATTCATAAGAAAATAATGTAATTTTTTTTCAAGAAATTTAATTTCATCTACAATACCCCATAGAAGGTAAATTTTCTTTGAAATCTTATTTTTGTTGATAAGTTTGTATTTAACAGTTGTTGTGATATATATGATGCAAATGGATGACTAGATTTTTCAAACAATTAATAGATACTTGTCATAAGATTATTGGAGTATTTTAAAATCAAATTCATGTTTATTGTTCTGTATTTCTTAAACATTGTATCACAGCCTATTTAAATAATTTTGATAGATGGATTTGCAATGGTTGTCAAGTATTGACAATGCCATTATGGAGAAATAAATTCCTTGCAAGAATGGTTGTTGAAGTTGAAGAAGATGATAGACGCATATGGTGAAGTGTCTGGCTTACATATTGTTCTAGACATTTTTAACTGTTGAGAATGACACTTCTAATTTAATTCTTGATAGTATTTCAATGTTCAAAATTACATTTTATTAATTTAGCGAAGCTATCGAAGATTTTGTGTATACCATTGACCATATTGCTTATGGGAAGCATGTTTGTTTTTGGTATTCGTGTTAGCTAATCTTTTTTGTGTTTAGGACATACAGAAATGGGAGATGCGATGGGATTCGTTATCTTGTATGGCGGTACATTCGTCAACACGAAGCATGAGTGGAAGTGGTTTTGGAACCAAACGACATCAATTGTTATCTCGCATTTCCACATTATTTTTACAGTTCATTTCAACACTTCGTAGTCATTCAAATAACATTACAAAACATAAATTTCGGGAACTACGATTTCAAGGTCATTACACATCCATGTACTAAATTTCAAAAAAATGAATTTCTTATTTGAAGTGGTCACAAAATTACGATGTGCAAAGACATTTACATGTCTTCAACAACGGATAGAGAAGATATCTAACAACCATCATCGTCGTCAAAGCTTATGATGTCGATATCTCCCACGACATCCAGACCTAATCTAACATTGTCGACCAACTCATTGATGTATTGAATGCCAAACAAAAGATGGTGATCATCCGGTGGGATTTCAACCGGGATGATCTTAGGGTCGGTACTATGATCACCAATTGTCGGCTCACTTGGCTTACCTTCGTAAAACGACGGTTCCTAGGTTGAGGAATGTAGAGAACAATGGCATGCATTTGTTCATGATCGTCCGAGTCGATAGTGATTGGATTGTCTACTAAAGACCAAGGTGAGGAAAGGTTCACAGCAATATTGATATGAGATGTTTTTTCAGTTGAAAAAAGCTCGTCCTGCTAGGAATTTTTTGTAAAGAGAACATTGTCTTTCAACTTATATCCATACTTATATAAAGGTATAAAACATGGTTAATGGGGTGTAATTGCTTTACAAGACAACATACCAACTCCCACTCCATGTATTTACAATTGATTGACATTTGTTTGACAACATAGGTTGTAGACCTTGTGCTTGTCATGTGAATAGTGAAGTTGTATGTATTACTAGCATGGATTTATAACACACCTTTCATTAAAATTGTATTGGGAGACTTCTCGTCTAATCGGTTTGTTATAATTGTTTTTTTAAAACTCACTGTCATCTCGCCAATCCGTCGAATAATTTGAATTTGGTCTTGACATTTCATGATGTTTTAATAATTTGGGAAGTCGTTATTGACCTTTGAACCCTGTTTATCTCGACACTTGCCATTTCATGTATCTAGAATGAGATTTCAATCCGTTTCCTCGAGTTCTATACATTTCAGACATTTCTCGACATTTGAAGTGTTGTTTTGACATTAAATACCTGTTATTTTCAACAACTGACATTTCAACTGCCAAAAACGACAGTTCTAAATGTGTGCACAATATAAGTCCTGAACAACATTTACATACTGAAACCAAATACTCTTATATCCATTTTAATTCTACATCAACAATGAGAACTGTAACATCAACCAAAAATTTTGCCTAATGATGATATACAAAATAAGGTTATAAACGTTTTCCCAAACACACGATGCCAAGCTCCACTAACATTGTAAATTAACTAACCCTTCTTCTCTTTTTTACCACCGGATCGTGTTAAAGAAGTTCGAGTGCTAGCACTTGGCAGCTTCACCCTGAGGGATCGAGGTCGAGATGGTGGTAGAGCATTAGTGGCAACAACATCTAAGCACTTTTTGGACAACTCATTGACGTTGCCAGCATCTGCGTTAGTTGCCTCGACGTTGCCAACATCTGCTTCGATTGCCTTGATGTGGCCATTCGGTTGTCTCGACATTGCTAGCATGTACTTTTGTTGCCTCAACATGCTGTTCGTCAATTGTAGTGTTGGGCAAGGACAAATCATCATAGTAATCATGTACATGCATATCTACACCGTCGTCAGTACAACCAAATGTACCATACTCATCATGCACATTTTGTCTCCCAATTTCTGTAAACAAATTCTTGAACCTGCATTTGATCACACTTAACTGATCAGTCACAAGCTCTGTCATTCTGCACACATGATCTTCCATTTT
Source organism: Olea europaea var. sylvestris (assembly GCF_002742605.1). Classification (NCBI taxonomy): domain Eukaryota; kingdom Viridiplantae; phylum Streptophyta; class Magnoliopsida; order Lamiales; family Oleaceae; genus Olea; species Olea europaea. The sequence continues at coordinate 9,427,535 of NC_036246.1, forward strand.
CTGTTCAATACCACTGAACTTCGCGTTTATTTCGTCCCTCAATTCACCCAGCCTGATCCTAATGAACTCTTTCAATTTAGTCAACATAGCTTTTATCTTATCCCAATGATCTCTCTTCTTCTCTACCTTCATCGTCATTGAAATCTCGAAGATGAATTTCACTTATGTTACCTCTCTTGGATTTGTTACATCGGTCGCTATTTTCATCATTTCGTATCACTTCGCCTTCTGGTGGGCAATCTTGTATTTCAGTTGATTGAACGACGAGACTTTTAGAACCAAGTCTATAGCATCTTCCAATCGAACTAAAGTAGCAAAATATGGCTGCAATTCTTCTTCAGTAATAGGACGCAATGTCACCCACAAGTGCAATTGCAAAGGAAGGAAAAATGTCTTGTAAAAAAAAATTGTTATACATGCTGCAAGCCAAAGTGAAGTTGTATATGTACATGCTTACATATGTCTTGTCGAAAAAATCTGAATATATTCTCAATTGAGGCTGTCTTGTGCTAGACCACTGCAACATCCTCGGAAGGTTGTCACTACTCTTACTCGCGAATCAAGCTCCTAACTTGGGCTTGCCTCATACACCTACAACTGCAACACGTGTTTAACAGTGATTACCATATATGGAGATAGCTAACAATGTGCAATGATTATGAAGGAAACATGCAAACATAATTGAATAGGGGAAAAAATTTGTACGTGTAGGACATCCTGTCACAATCGTTGACCTTTGCCAAGTTCGCCTTTCTTCCTCATACACGAAGCAATGATTTGATATGAAGTTTAAAACATACTGTCTCCCATGGGTAGGCATTGAAGAAATCTAGGTGGTCCACAATGGAGAGAGTTTCAAGATAAATCCCAAATTTTGATCTCTCGAATTGAAAACCCCTTCAATAATTAGTGACAAACCAAGCTTGTAATGATCGTTATAGTTATCACATTTTAGGAAAACCTTCTCTGAGTCTCTACAAGTTATCCGATCTCTATTACTAAACATTTTATCCCGCAGCCAGGTTTTCTTTAGAATATTGTCGGAAGCCAACCCTTCAGGCAATTCACCACACTTCAAGCTGGTGATTAGTGTGAACTTTGGCATTTCCAAATCTTGCAAACTGTTGATCCACCTTGAACCAAACCTCAAAATGTTTTCGCAAATCACTGATCTATTAACTATTTTATGAACTAATTGCGCAGATAATTTGAGCTAGGGTAACTTCGCAACACGTCCAATATAACTTTCCTCGAACATAGTCTTTTGTTGTGAGTCAAATTTGTTGAGGACAACTGTTATATACTCGGTGTTGCTAACCTGTGAAATTTGGGCTGGATAGCGCTCTTCCTCCAAAATTTTGTATCGATGTGACGAAGTCATCTATAAATAACAAAAACCAAACTAGGAAAAAATACACTCAGAATCTAGTAAGTACATAACATAACAAAATGAATATATAAAATCACAAAGACAAATATTATTTCATAGTGAATGCTCCGAAAAGCAAAAAAAAATAAAAAAAAAATAACACACATTGATATTTATATAAAAAAACCCATAAAGTGGTTCTGGGAATCAGTGAAATGAAAAAGAAATCAAATAGTTGGACAAAGAGCAAACATAATTAACTTGTTAATGTATGGCGAATCGAGAATCAGTGAAGAAACAATGTCCCAAGAAGACATATCTCAAGTGTAAAGGCAATTGTTTAAGTTCTAGAATTGGAGCTTTTTGAATGGATGGTAAAGATTTTTTAAGATCTTCACCTAGCTCAAATTGAGTCGATCTCAAAGAGGGCGGGTTCCCTTCCAATTGTTGAACACATTCTTCTATCTTTTCTGATTCAGATGGCTCTTTTACATAGTGAACCAAACATGCCTCAAGCGGATCTTGAGGGTGATTGAGTTGAAATGAATCTGTCACTGTCATGTCGAACACATCAATTTGGCAAAAAGAATTAGTTTCATCATCAAATTGAAGCGTGTTAAAGACATTGATGGTCATCTCTTCATCATTCATTCTAAAGATCAATTGTTCTTTCTACACATCTATCAAAGCTCTTCCAGTAGCCAAGAATGGACAACCCAGAATGAGAGGGACATCTTTGTCTTCTTCCATGTCCAGGATAACAAAATCAGCTGGGATTATTTATTTGTCAACCTTTACCAAAATATTTTCAACAATTCCCCTTGGATATTTGATTGACTTGTTAGCTAGCTGCAACGTCACTGTAGTAGGTTTTGCTTCCCCAAACCTAATTCCCTGAAAAGAGACAAAGGAATTAAATTAATACTTACCCTAAATCACACAATGCCTTTTTTTTATGTATTTGTTATCAATATCGTAAGGAATAGTAAAACTCTTTAGATCTTTTAATTTTGGTTGTAACTTATGTTGGAGTATTGCTGCATTCTTCGTTCAATATCACTGTTTCATTATCCTCCAACTTCCGTTTATTTGATAATATGTCCTTCATAAACTTGACATAGCTGTGCATCTAAGCTAGAGTTTCTGCAAATGGTATACTGATGTGCAAATTTTTGAGCACCTCAAATAATTTCGCGAACCATTTATCAAGCTTGTGCTTTTGCAATCTTTGTGAGAGTGGGAGTAGAGGCACATATGCTTTTACAGGAGTGGTTGCCTTAACCTGTGGATTGTGTACTATAGAATCTTGAGTTTCTTCTGTTGTTTTATCAGACTTATCCACGTGTTCATCCCCCGTAATGGATATCTTTTCTGTAGTGGCCACTGGTCTTTTCACTGATATTTCTGGCAATTGAACTCCACTTCGATAGTGATGACTTATACCTGTTCTTTAGGATTTGTCTCGCTGTTGCTTGGTAAGGTCCATTGAGTTCTACTTGGTAATGCAGCTGCCATCTGACCCATTTGAGTTTTCAAAATTTTAATTGCAGCATTTTGGTTCTGGAGAATAGTTTAAGTCTTGGCCATGTATTGCCCCCAATAAATACTCAACTGATGGCTTTCTCAGTTGTTCTTGCTTTTGTTGTTGCAGCTCCAGCGGTTTAGTTTGAAAATTTCCACCTTGATCTTGATTATTAGCCCACAAAAAATTTGGATTATTCCTCTAACCTAGATTATATATGTTGGATTAGGGGTTGTCCTATTGCCTCTGAAAATTCTGCGTATAATTATCCTCTTCGGGCCAAATTACATATGTGGAGGCTAGATGACATCTTTCTGTAAAATGATCTACCCCGCACCCTTCACAGACCAATTTTGGTTGGTATACCATGTTCACATTTTGAGTAAGGCTATCCAATTTCTTTGTCAGTGCTTCCATTTGAGCTAATAATGATGTAGTTATATAAACATTGTGTAACCCTACTGTTCTCCTTTGGCATTTCCCTGTGTATTGGCCACATGGATTGATTTTCTGTAATTCTCTCAAAAACATCCAAGGCGTTATCCAATAGAATATCCAATATTGATCCTCCTACAGAAGCAACTGTAGTGTTGCGAAATTTAGGTCTCAAGCCAGAATAGAATATGCAAATCTTTGATCCTTTAGGAATGTTCAGAGTGGGGCACTTCCTGAAGTAATTTTTGAATCTTTCCCATGTTTCTAGATAACTTTCAAGATCCTTTTGCTTGAAAATATGGACTTCATTCCTAATATGATAGACTCGGGATGGCAGAAAGAATTTCAATGTGAACTTTTGTATCATGTCATTCCATAAAACGAATTAGAAAACAAATTAGAGAATTTAACCATTCCCGTGAACCCTCATTTAACATGTTAAGAAATAGGAGTAGTTGAAAGGCATCCGCAAACATTCTTTCGTGGCTGGTCATATCGCAGAGCATTAAGAAGGCCTGAATACGTTCATGAAGACTTTCGATTGATCTTCCAGAGAACCTGATATCTTGATGATTTCGGAATAAATTGATAACGTCAGGTCTAATATGGGAGTTGACCTGCCCAAAAGGTGGATAAATAATAGCCAGTTGCACAGAAGTAGGCACGAGATTTATATAATCCCTCACTCACGCTTCTCCATGATTTACTATTGCCCTCGACTAATCTAGTTGAGGTAGCGGTAACAGGTTCTGAGCTTTATTTTGATGTTGATTATCTGTCATATCTCTCGCTTGTCTTTGCTCTCTTCTTTATTGTCTGAAAGTTCTTTCGATTTCGAGATCTATCAGAAAAAGCTTGATCTCGTTAGAATTTTGCATAAACTATGAGTCCCTAAAAAGAATAAAACAAAAGACTTAGATCGTCCAATAAATAGCCTAAAATAGCTAAAGTAAAGAAAAAAAGAAAAAAAAACTTCAAATCTTAAAATAACTAATAAATTCAAATTAAATAAATTATTCCCCGAAAACGGCGCCAAAAACTTGTTCGTGCGAAACCCGCAAAAGTACGAGATTGGTGACAAGTAATAGATTTAGTGAGTTGAAGTATAGTCCCATGAGGAATAAAATTTAATTGAGTATACTAGTGTTCAATTGGATTCAAAGTGAATAAATAATAGTGATTTGTGATTTTTAATTAATCCAGCTTAATCTACGAAAGCGAGTAAAATACGAATTTAATAAGCATATGGGAAGAGTATTGGATTACGAATCCACCTATTATTATCTATTCCAATTCTTGGCTACGTATCTAGTTCGTTCATACATTCTTGACAATCAATAATTCTATTGTAATTAATTTTATTTTACAAGAAAAATTAAATTTATCCTATTCACGACCCAAATATATTCCTAGTCCGAATTCGAATGAATAGAATGTATTCAATTTTACAATTATCTCAAAGATTGTACACGTGATAAATATTATTTTTAAAATTTATTGTACATGTATTAATCATGCAGTGTTCTAAACCTATTGTGAGCCTCCCAACACTTCAACAAGCAATTATATATTTAAGTGGTGATCAAGCAATCAAATAATAAAATTAAGTATGCAAGATTAATAAAAAATTGCAAGAATTTAACTAAATTAATTGTCTTGTATTAAAAAAATATATGAATAACGAGTTTCATCTTCATCCAATACATGAAAAAAAAGTTCGCCCAGCATACTGTTGGAACCAAAAAAAAAAAGTGGAAACATGAATCGTCGGAACGTGATTAATTTCTCAATGTTTTCCTTAGATTCTGTATGCGTCTATATTTTTTCTTTCAATTTTAGCTCCAATTGCCTCCTTTTTTTCCCTGTATGTCTCTGTTGTCTCCCACTTTGTTGTGCTTTAACCCCCCCTCCCAAAGCTGCTGGTACTATTGCTGTGTATATATAGATAATCAAAGCCGGCAGTCCCTTTTGTTTTGTGTTAGTAGGAGATTAAAGTGGCACAATTCCAATTGTTCTCTAATTGTCCGTGCCGGCAGCCAACTTGTATGTATACCTCACCTTTTTCTTTTCCAATCAATTATTCCATATATAAAGGTTGAACCTCAACTTTGAGGGCCTCCACCGTCCCATCCCTAAAGCTTTGTGAGGAAGGTAAATTGCAGGATGTGCCCCAACAGGCCAGGGAACAAGAGATGCCTGTACACTGCGCCTACAAGGAGTTCAATTCTATATCTCAGGAATCGAAAATTATATATATACACTACAGCCACCTAATTTTACTAGAAAAAAAACTCTAATTTCTCCCCACGAGTAGTCGCCCAATTTCTTTCCTTCTCTCCCCAGCTGGTGTGTCATGTCTCCAAGTAGCTAGCAATGGGTACATATAATTCAGCATATAGCCCTTTTGTAGCCCAATTAAATCTCCATTAATTCTTGGGAACACCACATAAATTCTTCATTTAAAAATCACATTTCAAAACTAACAAACTACTAAAAATCTTTAAAAAATCACGTGATTATTAAATTTATTAAATATTTAATTATAATATAGTATAATTAATCTATTTACTCCATCCACCCGACCTCCAACACACCCACACACCCACCCATCACATCAAATCCTTATTTTTCTCTCTCCACACCATCTCACTTTCGATGACTGCTCCGTCAACCCCACCCCCACCTTCGGCAACTTCTTCGATGACAGCTCTGGCAACAATTTCGACGACCGCTCCGATGATAATTTCGATGATGGCTCTGACGACCTTTTCGACGATCGCTCATCTTTCGATGACTACCTTTTGTCTTCTTTTTTGGCATTGACCCGTGACCAGTTCCATTAGTTCTGTAACCTATAACATTGTGATTAATCAAAAAAATATTTTGTAATTAAATATAGCCTCCGTTTGGTTCCTATTTTTACCCAGAAAATGCATTATTTCTGCCAACATGGGGTCCCACATGATGCCAAGTATTTTTTAATTGACTAGTACAATTTTTAACCTTCTCGAAATA
>NC_036246.1:9433938-9489922 GCF_002742605.1 Olea europaea var. sylvestris
AACAGCCTACCTTTTTTACTTTTCTACCTCCCATAATTTTTGCTCACTATTGAGGGTAGTAAATGATTTGGGATATAAAAAGTTGTTTGTGTACATTAACATATCATGTGTATTGTCAGTGGAAAGGACTCGTAATGGGTAAGATTTTTTTTTCCCTAAAATTAGAGTTTAAAGTAGGCAACAAACAGGGGCATAGTAAATTCACAAATCATTTTTTTCTTTTTCTGGTCAATAACCTGTGACATGTGTACATTGTCACATATAAAATATGATTTTTAACCCGTGATTTGTTATTCGTGACTCGCAACATAAAATATGACCTATAAATTTGATCCGTTGTTTCTATAAAATAACATGTGACCTGTTAATATTGATATGTGATCCATTTACACTGATTTGTGACTTATATGAAATGACTGTGACTTGTGAACTCAAACATGTGAACAGTGAACAGTGACCTTAAAAGTGAATTGTGACCAGTAATGTATGAACCGTGACCTTATGTGTTCATGACCAAATTTGTCTTCTGTGTGATCATGTTAGTCTAATTTGTGACTATATGTAACCAAGTCATATACGGTTCCAGTTGACACAAATTTGATTATAGTTAGTCATAATGAAGATAGATTTGGTCACTCACCACAATTCCCAACACTGGCAAAAAAATGTACACCACCTCATTAGAACCACATGTAACCAGCAACGGAATCATTGGTACCTCACGAGCACTGCCAACATGACGACCATCATTACTGCTTGGGCTACCACCATCAACCACTCACAAAGAATAAAACTCACCCAAAATTTTCGACACCAGATCGTGACCAAAGTTTCCCAAATCGTTACCAACAAAACCCATACAACCAACAAAAACTCTAGCACCAAAGCGGAGCTCACGTCCTTCGTAAAACCCCACCCCAACAATCACTCACTTTCATCGACAACCACTTTTGTCGCCAATAGCCATTCCCACCACTGACAATTAGATCAGCAAATTGTCAAAAACCACAACCAACACAAACACCATTACCTTAAGAAAGAAATCGACTATGATTGAGTTTTCGATAGAGAATACGGCAAGCTCAAGCATGCCGTCATGGCCTGCTAAGGTTTGCTTGATGGCGCCAGGGAGTATTGACAAATGGAATTGAAAAATAACCGAAGCAGTAAGGTACCAAAGCTTTCTGGTCTTAATCCAGAATTGTTCAAAGAAGACTTTAACTCCAGCGATTGAAGGAATGTCATTTTGATTGGCTGTGAAATATGAAATTGATTGTTGCATTGAATATTGTTCTTCGATTTCTTTATCATTCTCAGTAGAAATGAGTGGTTGCTTCATATCTTAGCCCCGTTTGTTGCCCAGATTTGCTTTACCCTTTCGTCCATTCGGCCCTTTCACCATATCATCAGCGACGACGAGCAACACTTACACAATGATAGCAGTGCTTGGTCTTCCGACAAAAAGGAATTAGTAGTGGTGCCTCATTGCGTGCACTAACACTGGAATATCAAGGGTTCTGATAAGTGCGGGTTTTTGCACTTATTTGGGCCATTAAACATAAATATTTGTGAGTTTTATTAGCGATTTATTACTTAATTTAGTTTCTTTTATTGTGTAGGTAAAAACCTGATGTTGAGTGATGATTTGAAGGAAATTATGCGAGAAAAGACAAAAAAGATAAAGAGAAACGAAGAGAAAGCTTGAAGACGCAACCGATATTTTATATATATATATATATATATATATATATAAAAACTATGGCGCCTTCCGACGCCTAGGCGCCACTCGGGGAGTTATTTTTTTCTTATTTCTCAAGGACCTTAGTTGCAAATCCCCCTAGGTTTTAATTTAAAACCAACCCTTTGCCAAAGAAAAGGGGGCAAATTTTCTTCCATTTGAGGAGCAGCAGGCCTGGACGTTTTTCTGGCTGGTTTTCTTTTGCTTTTCTTTTCTTTTTGTTTCTTCCTTTTCACCTAGTTTTTCTTGCACAATTTGGGGAAGATTGAAATGTGGAGATGGTGCAATAGCTTGGAAAAGGAAATCCATTGATATTAAAGAATTATCAACTATTTCTCTCTTCATTAATAAGTTTTTTTTATCATATTTTTCATCAATGTTTTGTAAGAAATTGTTAGTTATTTGTGAATATTTCATGGGTAACTAAATATATTTGTGATGGGGGTTATTTTAAACCCGTGTTATGATTTTTTATTAATTTGTGCTTTATGATTCTCTTGGTTAATTTATTTAATCCATTGTGTTAAATGTTAATTTTGTTCTTCTTAATTGTTAAAGTGTCCAACCAAATGATTGGATTGTCTCAATTAATGCTATTTTAGGATTTATAGTACGTAATCACTATTTATTCTAAAACATTGTAGCAATTATATTTTGATAGATTATGAGGAATTTTCAATTGAATGTATGTTGATTAACACTTAAGTTAGTAAACCGGGCTTGCAAGTTTGCCCTTATTTCAATTCATCTCTTTTATCGTAATGCGTTTTTCAAATTAAATCTAGAGAGCTTGTTTTAGGTTGGTTAATGAATAGGGTTGAGTAAAAAGCTTGTTTTATTCAACTAATATGTATGAAGAGATTAAGATAATTGAGCTTATAATAATTCTCGAATTGTTGTTAATCTAAAGAACGAAAATCTACTATAGTAATTGACATGAAAATCATTCTCGTGGTGACGAAATATGCCTCAATCACATTTTCTTGTATTCAAGCAAGAACAACTTTGTTTATTTCAAATTTCAAGTCTTTTCTATTTTAAATTTATCGCCTTCCTTAGTTCAACGAACCAAACCCCCCATTTAACCTATTTCGTATATTATTTTTAATTTTATTTTTTAGTGCGCAATTGACATAATTAAACCAATCCTCTACAGGAAATGACCCTTACTTGCTATATTACTACTTAAGACAACATATTTAAGTTAAGTAAGGAAAATTAATTAGAACGTCATTTGGAATATATCAGGTTTTGAACCGTTGAAAAAATGACGCTAGGGTATGAGAGGTTGTGGGTCGAAAGGGAAGAGAGAGAATAGAGAATGGGGAAAATTGATTAGGGGATGGATGGGTCGGGGTCAAGGGTGTTTAGTAGTTTGATTTAATTATATTTAATAAATTCTAATTACCACTTGATATTTGAAATTTAAACTAATCCACCTTATTTATGATAATTAGTCTATCATTGTAGATTTCTAGGTAATTTTCCCTTAATTCTTCAATTTGATGACAACTAAAAGTCCATTTTTAAGTCCCATTAGTTGCAATTTATCTTTCAAGGGCTCATTCCATTATAATTAATGTAACTTAGTCATTTTCTTCATTGTTCCATCACTTTTGATCCTCCAATTTTTATTCAAGTGAATTTTGATCCTCAACTTCTATTTAATAACCAATTGATCCTTTTCTTTTCCAAATGCTTCAAAACGGGTCAAACACTGAAACAAACAAAAATTCAACTCAAATTAAACAAAATTCAATATTTGACGACATAAAAGTTTAATAATATGGTCTAAATAAGTGCACGAATTGTACTTATCACATCTCCTTGTCAAAAATATGATGTGCTTCCAATAACAATAAAAAGTAATGTTATGTTTTAAAACTTAAAACATTTGGATCGATCTTTAGAAAAACACTAAACGAACTGCAGAAATCAAAGAAAATCAACACAAGATATGTTTTGCCCTTTTAAAAGGGCCCGGATGTTCGGTTTTGCAACCAAATCACCCGTTGAGCATCTCTCACGAGATTAAGCTCTAGATCCACTAATAACGAACAAGAACAGCATACAAATATACGAAGAAATTGGAAATTTCTTCGAGTTTATCTTGCCTCTTGACACAACAACACAACATTGCTATCACTCTCATAGATTGCACAAAATAACCATTTCTATACACAAAGAACAGAATATTATCAATCACAAAGATCGATTTCATCTAACAAGGCCAAACCCTAATTTTCACTCAGAAAACAAAGGACAGAGAGTAAAACGAAGAGACTGCACAACAGAAGTCTCTAGAATGGCAAATGAAAAGGCCAAGACCCAGTGTAAGTATCCGTATCCATCCAACAATCAGATGGTAGAGATTTAGCCACATGTACGGCTAAAATTAATTCTTGAAAAGGCTTTTTTTTTTTATCAAAACACGATTTCATTAAACTTGAAATAACCACAGCAACCCGATGGAGCATTTGGCCCAATAACAGAGGCCCACAAAGCCAAGAATCATGTGAGGCAGCCCACAAATAATTAACAAGTAATCCATCCAATACTATTTAACATCCAAAAAACTGCCAAATTATTAAAAAATTGAACAATTAAATTAATCTTTTGAGTTAGAACCTCAAGTCAAAAGGATGGGTATAAGTGCTTTGGTCTTTCAATGGGTATACACCTACGGTCTTGGAAGTGTTCTATAAAGAATCCTGATATAGGAATAAAGTTGATTCAAAGTTAAATAATTCAATGGTTGATAATACAATACCTGAAAGATAGATTATGAAAAGATGCGTGTACTATAGCCTCAAATTCATGAAATTCTTTTACCAGAATTGGCTTACTGTTATCTGAACTCTTAACATTGCTATGCACGCATGACATGCTATCTTCTCTCGATTATTTCAGTAATTACTTCCAGCTTTTTACATCATTTTGTTGCAGCCTTTATTTTTATATTTCGAAATTATCTATTACCTAAATGAGTTAATATTAACAATCATGCTTGATGTACATCACTCACGTGTCATAACATCATTGGGCGGTTTGAAAATAAAACAATTTTTTTCATCTAATCAATTGTTGACAACATGAACGATGCCAACCATGATGTAAAGAAAAATGTGTACTAATGACTTTTAGTGGATCTTGATATGCAAGTGGTCTCTTGAGACCACAAGTTGGTCTTATCTTATTAGAGTTTATACGGCATTATCTTCCATGATGGTGAGCTCTGACTTCACTAACATGTTTTGATTCTACTTTTACATTAGTCCTTTTGGAATGAGTTCGATAATATGAGGTGGGTAACTGCAGCATAAAGTTGCTACTAACAACTTCACTTGGTTTTGAACCGATGAAACTGAGCTTACACTATCTTTTCTCGACTCAAGGTTATTTCTTTTGTTATGTTATACATGTCGACACTCCGCATCACATGGGTACAATAGAAGGTACTCTCCATCGTTAAGATTTTTCAGTTTATCTTAGAACACATAAATTGAGAAATTATTGTTAAGATTTGGGGTCCATCTTATAAGGTCAACCTTATTAAGAGGAGTGTCCCAATTCTTTATATATTGGTCATTATTTCGGTATTTTACCGATGTGGGATTATATTCCCTTAACATGCCCCCGCAAGATGGTAACTTGTTTGAGCAGACCAATCTTGAAATCCGTGTGCTCATTTTTAGAGATTTAATCGGATCGAATCGCTCGTTGGAACTTAATGGGCTCTAATACCATGTTAAGATTTGTAGTCCATCTTAATAAGATCAACCTTATTAAGAGGAGTGTCCCAATTCTTTATCTATTGATCATTATTTCGATATTTTACCGATGTGGGATTATATTCCCTTAACAACTATCACTTGAATTTCTCTATTTTCTTTATAACGGTGGAAGACATTACGAGCATGTTGACAAAAGGCTAGTCCTGCTCATGAAACTTTGCTCATTAGTGATCAAATTTAACTGTTATTAGGCCTAATAAAGACCAAGTACCAAACACACAAGGCTTCATTTCGGAATAATTATAATCCCAAGGAGACAAAAACACGAAAAAAAAAGTGGTCTAACAGTGCAACATATTCGTATGTCTAACAACATTGGGGATGCCCCTCACTAATAGCTCAAACTTGACCAAAAAAAAAATATAGTTTAATATGAATTATAGAGTAATAAAGCGAAAAATTAATAGTGAAATAAAAAAAAAAAAAAAAACTAATATACTTTTGAACTATTGTTATCTCTTTTATCTTAGAATACACTTGTTACCTTGAACAGTATAAAATTATAAAGATTCGAAAGAAACAAGTTATTAATTGTTTTGTCAAGTACTGTATCAATAATCAACTGTACTGGAAATTTCTTGTAACATTAATTACAACTATTCAAGTTTAATGAATTGAGGTTAAGGATGTATTTCAAAATAGTAAATTGATGAAGAATGTGTGGTTAAAAAATAAAGAAAAATTTTGGGTTTGCATGTAAAATTATTTTATTGAAAATGTGTAATTGAAATGAAAAGAGAGAAAAATATATTTTGAAAAAAATAGGAATCAATCAAGGCTAAAATAAAGGCAGTTCAGAAAATGAAATTTGTGTCTAATATTTCTGTTTTCACAAGTATAGAACACAATCAGTTCACGAAATTGAATTACTGATGTAGTTTAGTATTCATTTTGGTCATCAAATCAACTTATGGAATGTTTGCTTCTGTTGAATTATTTTGTACTCAAAAAATAAGAAATGAAAAGTGTGTTTGGAATGGAGTCGTGTAATAATTTTATTATTTAATTTAATTTTTTTCACTATGGTGTATAGCGACAAACTATCTGAGTTCAATTTGTTCAACCTAGACTAATACAACAAATTAAGGGCATAATTTAATCTCAAAATTAATGGGTCCTATCATTAGTGTACATATTATCCTACAACGTGAAGATATTAAAGAAATATTGGATTGCGACATACACTAGATACATGGTATCTAGTCAAACTAGTTAAAAGTTATTATTCTTCTAAAGAAAAATATTTATTTCCTGATAATTTCTTTTTATTAGAAAATTAAAAATATAATAGATAAAATTTAAGTTATAAAGTGCTGATTTCAAATTGCATTATTTACACATATATAAATGAAAGGTAAGAGAATAAAAAAATTAATATATTCAAGAAAAATATTATCAAACATCCCTATATATATATAGTATAAAGAAAATAAAAATGTGACTAGATTGAGATTAATCTGGATTCAAATGTGAACATACTTAATTAATTATATTTAGTTTAATAATTAATTAGTATGCTCCATTAACAAGTCTATATAATTTTTTTTTTCATATAACGACAAACTATAGGAGATATGATATTCGGGGAAATAATCAATTTAACCATGTATTAATTTTGTAGCAAGTCTTTATCAAAGTTGTCCATATTATTAGGCCCTGATCTACGAATTGATAGAGCATTAGGCTTTTCTAATTGTCGTTGCACTGAAAACCAAAAAATAAAATAAAATAAAATAAAATAATAATAATAATAATAATAATAATAATAATAATAATAATAATAAGTCTAGTAAGGTTGACAATATGAGAAATTCCAACCCGCTTTTCCGCAGGCGGTGGGCGCGTTGTCTCAGCTAGACCTAGCTTCTTCTTGGATAATTTCTAACATATCATGCACTGCATTGGCAATCACAGTCACTGTACTCAGCTGGCAATCATCCTCAACCTGAGATAATTAATAATGAATTCATAATTAGTTTAATAAGTCATTAAACTGTTTTATCTACACGTTTCAGCTATTAAAGAAGAGACTAGTTTATGTGTTTGAATTATTGTCTTCAACACGTCTATTCATGTGCTTATCATATTTATTTGTTAGAGAATAATGCTATTTTGTCAGAAGAAGAAGTAGTCAGTCAGATGCAGTGACAGAAGATGCCATAGTGAAAGGTGATTGGGTGGGACAAATGATTGTGTTTAAAACAATGTGATAATGAAATGTCATGTGACATTATATCAACCATTATGTCCAACTTTATATTTCTGTAGCATGATTGTTTGTTAGATATGTGACGCATGTTCAAATTTTAAAAACGGTAGAATTGAATTTAAACTCATGATTTAGATATTTTACAAAACTATGTTGAACCATCCTCATTTAAATAATCTCCTGATAGACAATACTATATGTATATAATTTTTTTTATCTAATCATTTACCTACTACTTACAATAGGAGGTGCGGGCAACATTTGGAATTTTTATTTTCACGATTGGCCCATGTGCGTTGTGAGGGGGCGAGGGGGGGACAACTTTCGATACCCCCAATTCAGTACAAATAGAATTATTCTCTTTGGATTGTTGAGATAAAATCTAATTTCATTTGCTGATGACAAATGCTAACACACCTTTTTTATTTTTTGTATATATTTAAGGGTAATGTTGCTTTGTATATCTCAAGGAGTATAAAAGGATTATACCCCTCTCACCTGGAGGGGGCACGCATAATTTATTATATGTGGGTCCCTCTTCATGTGAAAGAAGTATAAACTAGTGTGTATACCATTATATACGTGTAGTATCATCCAATATTTAATGGCAGAATTTGTGGAATTTTTAAATTTTTACGCAAGAAATTTTAATTATATAGCTATGTTAAATTGAGAAAATCATAAATCGTGTTGAGATCATTATGTTTTATAAATAATTGTGTGTGTTAATAGAAAAGACGAGAAAAGATAATGTAAATTTCAGCATTTGATTTAACATGTACATTACCTTAACGCTGATGGAGTAGAGTACCAATTGCTCAATGGTGGTGATGTTTAGGTGTAGAACTGTTAGAGAAATAGACTGTAATCCAGTTACCAGCTTCAAAATTTGTTTTGGCAGTTTCCCTGATAATATTTTGATGTTAGCATGATTCTCAACCATTGTCACCTCGATGTCCGCCACCGCAGACCGCTTCTCAGCCATATCACACGCACTGCTGCCGGCCGTCGAATTTCCATGGCGAGTTGGATATGTTGAGTATTGAGGAAAGGTGAAGAACCTGGAGAATAAATGGGAGTGGGTACTAATACTAGTGTAGTGTTGCTTCTTGGCCACATTATAGGCTTCCAAAGATTGGAGAAGTTGTTCGAGCTCCTTCACAAAATTAATAGCTCCCCCAACAATTGATGCTTGATCTCCCTAATCATATGTATCAAGAAAAAATCAACAATAATATTACTTCCAAGAAAATATTGGTACTTATAATACTAAATTTTTTGAACAATGTACACTAACAATGTCTTAAAAAGTCCCAGCTTTTCATCAACAAAAATATGTGCATGTAAAAATTATGTTCAGCAGTAATCAGTTATACACAAGAATGATCTATTGAGCATTGATAATTATCTTATGTTAAGCATCGTCGACGTGTCATATAAATTCATTGATAGATATTAAATTTAATTCAAATGTTGAATCCCACCATAAGTTTATTCACCAATGGACTTATATGACACGTCACCACTGTTTCAATAGATCATTCATCATTAGTTATATTTCTTCTATTATAATAAGGATAGAAGTTTGTGATTCGTTTGAGTTATTCTTTAGTAACCAGGTTGACTTTAGACTCCAGGTAGGAGGGTGAGGTGTGTGAGGGAGAGAGAAAACGTACCCTTTGAGCGTAGGAAGGTGGCATCAAGGAGCGGAGGATGGCAAGGTAGTCATTCATCTGTCTCCGCCTATTTCTTTCGACGGCAATATGAGTCATCCTTTGGTTCTCTATTTCTTCCTTGTTCTTGGAGCTCTTGGTCCTTCTCCTCTTGCACTGGCTGGTGGTGTCGACAGCCGGATCCACCATTGAAGAGTATTCTCCGCTGGAAAATATCCCTTGCCCGGCACAAATTTCTGGTGAAGAACTTTGAGCAATAGATGAAGGTGTAGAATCCCAATATCCATTTGATATTTGTTCAGTATTCGGCCTCTGGTCTTGAATTCCAAGGTCAAAGCTATAATCCCCCATATTGCAGTAGTCTTTCCAATCAGCATAGCTAAAAGGATCTTGCTGGAAAACAACAGCCTCTAGAGCCATTTCAGCTTCTCTCTCTCTCTCTCTCAGTTATTGAATCTTGTCACTTTTTCTCGTTTGCAATGAAACAATACACGTAAAGAGGGGGTACAGGTGAAAGAGCCGCGTTTGCTCTCCATTTAAAGGCTTCACTCAAGCATAAAAAAATACAAAACAAAACCAAGTTGCACCAATCACATATATCTACAACAACTCACACGTGAGGCTGTCTTGTATGAGGCCTAGAATATGTGTGTGTCAGTGTCGGTGTCAGTGTGTATGTGTGTGAGAGAGAGGGAGAGAGCAAATCGTTCTCCCGTATTTGACTAGCATGCAGAGGTGGCATTGAGGGTGCGCGAATTGAGTGACGGCTTCAAAATTGTAGGGGTACCAAAATTTTTTTTAATAGTTATATATTTATTTAAAATTAATTATTTAAAAAATATATTAATTTTAAAAAATAAAATTTTTATTATTATGCATAAGATATTAAAATTAAGTATAATGCGCTAACTAATTATAATTTTCTTAAATAGTATTCCTACATTAAATAATGTGAGGGAAAAGGGAAAAGTTGAAAAGAGATCAGGCTGGCCAGTGAATTGAGAGAAGAAAGAACATGAGCAACGGCCCTTGATAGAAAGAAAAATTGAGAGAAGAAAGAAAAAAATGAGAACCTTAAATTGAATGGATTAACTTTGATATCTATTAAGCAAGACTTTCTAGAAAATATTGTTTACGAAAGTTTAATTAGTGAGTTTGTTTCTAAAAATGCGAGAAGAAATGTTTTTACATGGTTTGTTGCATTTCGGGCTTTATATAAATATTTTTCAAGGTTTGCTTATATGGAATTGCACGAAGAGGCTAGTGGCTTGGATAGTTTTTTGTTGATTCGAGATAGATGCTTTTGAACTTTATTTATGTTTTTCTTGTTCATGTATGTAAAAAAAAATCTCGCACAGGGCACCCCAAATCTCAAGGGCGGCTCTGTTAGCATGAACTCTTAAAAAATTGTAACATTAATTGATTTAAGCTCCAATCAGGATGATAGGAACAATGTTATTTTTTAGTATATGTGATGTTCACCACCTGCTTTCATTTTTACACAAATTAAGAATATGTAATTAATATACATTTTCTTGTTGGGGACTTTATACAAATGTGTAAGTAAGAGCTAATTGTTTAGGACTTGGATAACTAGAGGGTTTGAATCACTTGTTGAAACACTCATAATTTGGTAGAATTATCACACGAATAAATTGTTAACATTGTCAGTTAGACTTAGCTAAATTGGAGTGGCGTAAGGAACTGATCAGTTAAACTAAACCTTAGAATTAAACCTTTGGAGAGAATGAAAGAAACAAATTTGGGGGTACATGAATCTTAAGAGCGAAGAAAGGAAATAGTTAACTATTGAGGATCGAGAATTGTGTCAACTTGTAAATGTATGATGTTACATTTGATTCTTCACACACATACTAGTTTTGTATTGAATAAGAGGAAGTTTGACTCTTGCATCGCGATTTTGAAGCCGCTCACGAAGGTGATATAACATTCTCAATACTGAACAAAAAGGCAAGCTATCTGACTAAGTTTTTGTTTGTGTGTCTTAGTTATTTTATTTTTCTTCGTGTTTGCTTGAGACTAATAAATTGTTAAGTTTGAGAGTATTTGATGAGTATGTTTTATTCACAAGTTTTATACTATTTTAACTTGATTAAGGGCTAAATTTATGAGTATTGAATGTTTTTAATATATTTATTAGCGCGTACTTCGTTATTATTTATTGTTGTTCTTCATCTACAATGAGTATCTAAGTTTTTCATTGGGCCAAGCTATATTAGATTTATGAATCTTGAATTAAGATTTAAAGGTAAAATTGTTATACCCTAATATGTATTCCATATCTATCACCAAATCACAATTTTTTATTTTTCATCAAATAGAAATTAGAATTAATAAATTAAGCATCAAAGTATAGCTCTTGTGAAAACTGTATTAATCCAAACTCAAAGATTTACTATATTACTTATTACGATATCATACATTTGAAATATTAAAAAAATGCAACAACAATTTTCCACATGGTGTCTCCCTCTTAGAAAATTAATGTAAACATTAGAAAAGATGAAAAAACTAAAATAAAATCAAGAATAAATACGATAAATTAAAGCATGTGATGTTAAATGGATAAAATGTTCATAAATCATTCTAAAATTGTATAAGATGGGAATGCAGTGACTAAAACTATCTTATGATAAATGCTGCTATTTTGTGTATACTAATTAACTATGCTTATAGGCCGTTGCTTTCTCTGTGCAATTAAATTTATATCATATCTGTTGCCATTTTTTTTATTTTTTTTACAAGAATAGTACGCTAATTCTTATTGTTGGGAATTGATTTAAACATGCACAGCGGAATTTAACAGATTTCAATTCCCATTCAGGATTCAGCTTTGTATTTAGATAAAAACTGTGATGAGAAATATACCTTTTGTGTGATTTGCAAACTCTTTCGCGTTATTCCTTTCCAGCAGCTTGAATCTGCCTCCCACAGCTGTCCAATTGTGCAGCCTCCAATGAAATCCACACAGAGAGAAAACAGCAACTGCTAGGGTTTCTTTCTTGTGCTAGCAAGAATAATGAATGACTTAATGGACCTCAAACCCTAGCTGCATATATATATAAACCCAAACGGACCCGGCCCGGTCCGGTCCAATATTTAATTAATCCAATTAATCAAACCCGGTCCGTGAATTAATTAATCCAATTAATTAATTCGGGATTATAAATAAGAAATTCAATTAATTGATTTATCCAACGATTGTTAAATTAATCAATTAACAATTTGCAGTCTTCCAATTCTCTTTTGTGTGCGACCCATTAGGTTCCCGACCACGATGCCTAACGTCGTGAAATATTATTTTGATCTAATCAAAATCGATAAATTAATACACCCTTTTAATTTATCGTCAATTCACATTCGCCGTCCCTGATTGACATCTAGCAATGTGTCAGGACAATACATGTGACGGGAAATGTCACGTGGTATGACAAAACCAAAATCGTTCGTTTATCATGGAATTATTATCCCTTCGTCAATACGATCCGATCAATTACGAGATATGGAATTGTGTCAATCTCGATCATCGATCATATCTTTCATTCCACTATTAAGTCAATATAAATCGAAAACTCCTTTTCGACTTATGAGTACACCTTGGCCAAGGATTTCATCATCGACTTAATTGAATGAAACGCAGATCATCTCCTACTATCTAAGAGTGACGAATCCTTTATTGATCAATCACAACCTTCATACGATTCTTGACGTACCCGAACGATGTCGTATTAGCGGCCCTTTTCAGAGCAACATCCAACACCGCCAAAGTATGACTGTCCTCATATAGGGTACTATGACGACCTCTTTCATTCCACTATTAAATCAATATAAATCGAAAACTCCTTTTCGACTTATGAGTACACCTTGGCCAAGGATTTCATCATCGACTTAATTGAATGAAACGCAGATCATCTCCTACTATCTAAGAGTGACGAATCCTTTATTGATCAATCACAACCTTCACACGATTCTTGACGTACCCGAACGATGTCGTATTAGCGGCCCTTTTCAGAGCAACATCCAACACCGCCAAAGTATGACTGTCCTCATATAGGGTACTATGACGACCTCAAGTCAAAGGATTAATCCCACTACCGAACGTTAGAGATTAGCCACTGACACTCAGATAGTTATCCATGTGGAATCTCTTAGCGGGTCTCCAATGTTTTGTTCTACAACAAAACATCCACATGTTCATTTAAGTGTCACCACACTTTAGCTCGTGAGATCAGCTACTTACTTCACAAGTAAGAAATGCCACACGTGATGGTCTAACTGTATTAACGATATCCGTATCTCGTTATTACTTACGACCATGGTTTATTCAAGATCCAATTATATGTAATTTGTATCTCACAATCACAACTTCTTGTGATTAACAGATTACCTAAAAATTGGGTCTTCGGATTCTATTATTTAATATTATTTATCACAAAATCAATTTAAATAAATAATAGATCTCGCCAAAATCAAATGCATTAAATATATTAAAAGCGTTTACAACCTAAATCGATTGGATCTAGGGCATAACACTTACACTTATTTCTCGCTTCCTTCAAATGTATTATTACTCATATTTACTAACATTTTTTTCTCGCTAATTCTTTCTATGTTGCCTCTTTATTTTGCATTTTTTAATAAACATTTATTAATTTTTAACTTAATATCCTTTATTTAGGGCTTGTTCGGTAGTTATTATGAGAATTGACTTTTTGATCATTAGTGATAAAAGTAGATCCCACCAGTGAGTGAACAAGTAAAAAATGACGTCTGAAATAGTGAAATAACGGTTAAAAATTGAATTTCTAGGGTGCAAAATTGCTACCAAACGGGACTTTAATCTATAAATGTCCATCCTCAATCAATTCAAATTTGATTTTTAATAATTTCAGAAGTAGAATATTAAAATATGTATCTTATTAAGTGAAATCATAATAAAGTGGCCAAACGCTCTATTTTGTTAAGGATCCGTTTGATTGCAAAGGTGGAAAAACAAATAAATTTCATGTAAGTTGGAAAAAAAATCACCAAAATCATAAGAATTTATTTTCCAGAAAAAAATATATATATATATATATATGTGTGTGTGTGTGTGTGTGTGTGTACACACACACTAAAATATGCATCTTTTTAAGTGAAATCATAATAAAGTGGCCAAACTCTTTATTTTATTAAAGATCCATTTGAATGCAAATGTAGAAAATACAAACAAATTTCATATAAGTTGGCAAAAACAATCACCAAAATCGTAGGAATTTATTTTCCATGAAATTTGCCAAAAACATGTTTTAAGTAATTGTACCTTGAAATTCGAACTTCATTTCCACATTCGTATCAAATAGTTAACGTGAAGAACGAATTCCTGTCATGAGACATACACGTATTGAATGTGGTGCTTACGTAAAGATTTTTGTGCACTATTGATCCTTGCTGACGCTACCTATCCATTTGACTGTTAAAAACTCAATTGTCTTTTTTATTTTTATTTTCCTTTATTTTTCTTTTTTTAATTGAAATGACTATAATTCCTTATTCTTAGTTATACTCATTTTAATCTTTGAATTCTTTTAAAAGGGGCTCAATTGCAGAGAGAGAATTGAGAAATGCCTTTGTATGAAAAACGTTCTTGATTTATTAAAATTCATGAAATTATTTTAAACTTTAATACTGTCAACTATAAACGGTAAGGCAAACTAGGCTTGACTGAGAAATTATCTAACATTGTATTAAATCAAGTGGGATCATATATAAAATTAATATTACCATATTGCAAATAAACTCCAGATTGAATTTAATTTGTTATAATCAAGATGCAATTCTGGAGTCACAAATGAAGAATTTCCTAATCTTTTTCTTCCAGATGTTTGGCAGTCAAAGATTGATAAATTAATTAGTGTATTGACTGTACCTAAATAAGATCACATTCTAAGATAGATGGAGACCATGAAGGACGACTTGAACTTGTTAATCAAATAAAGATTGTTCAACTCTTTCAAAGATTTGGAAAATTTAATGAATCTGGTCCTGTGAGCGAATAATGACAACATATTTGACGCTAGGAATAGTTTATAAATTAAAGAAATATGCTATCTTTCAATATTTCAATTAATAATACGACAATTTGGATATTTTAATTAATGATTGATTAGTAGTTCCAACATTCAAGTAAAAGTATTTTTTGTTCTCTTTATTAATTCATTAATAAGATAGTGGAAGATTTGGGCATCACTGAACGGATATTATCAAACATTTTCAAAGCGGAACTAAACAATGTCACAATTAGGTAAATCGAACCGCCAGTCCTTATTTGAATGAAAGTTGTAGAAAACGAAGAGATGACATAGTGTTGGAGTTTAAAGACTCGATTCTAAAAGGTTATTTAATTAAGGGAAATAGCATAATTCCTTTACAAACTTAAAATCTGTCGTAGTCGCACTTTTTAAAATTTCTCTCAAAATTCCTCGAATGAATTACCACATTATTACGACCATGCTCTTTCCCAAGCTCCAACAAGATATCAACGTAGCGGAAACTTATAGGAAAAATGAACAAATCCCAAAAAGATGAAAAATTCACGAAAATCTTTTATTTCTGTCAATGAATGCGATTTCAAAGGGCTTACAATGTTTTACACAGCGAAAACCCTAGAAAAAATTAAAAAAATAACAAAAAAAAGGATTTTTTTCCAAAAATGAAAAAAAATCAAGATAATGATTAAAATTGAAAGTCCTAATTTTCAGGATTATCTTCCAACAAACGGAATTCAAATCAGAATTTATTTGATTGAAATAAAAAAAAAAAAAAAAAACCACATAAACGAAGGCCTAAACAAAAGAATTTGCCCGATGACCCTATGTCAGGAGCGAAGCTACCGAGTCTTGTTAGTTGGCTCGTTTTCAATCAAAATTAGCTAAAATTTCACGAAAAAAGGGACAATCCCAAAATTCCTCCAAAAATCGAAAAGTTGTCTATTTCTACTTGCGGCGATCATATGTTACCATAAAGTTTAATTTTTTTTGTACACGTTGGATCCTATGAAACTCTTTCAAGGTTATAGTGGCTACCGCATTACGAGAGCACGATCACCGTGAGAATCATTCCTGGATTGTTTTTCAGCTATCATGATTAATTGGGGTCCAACCCTTATTCAAATCTTACCCACACCATTGAAAATTCATCTTCCATACCCAAATGGCTGAATATGGAGCACAAGTCTGATATCAGTTTTTGGAATTTGGACTTCATCCCAAATATTAACTTATTAAAAAACGACGTACTATTTCTTATTACAAGCTCAAGTTATCTCAACCAAATTTTGTTTGCACATTCCCAATACAAAATAATGGTGACCACCACTTTATATTTTATTTAATTAGAATATGTTTAGGAAGCGTTTAAAAACATATAGAATGAGTGGTAAAAAGTGGGATCTATGACATATGATTATAAAAGTGGTTTGATCAAGTGTTCATAAACACTTCTCAAATATATGTAACATAGTAAATTGCATTTTAACTTTTGAAAATGATAGAAGTGACAAAACATAACACATTATTTCCAAACTTTCAAGTAATAATTAATTTTCACACAAAATTAAAGTATTGTAAATTAATGATAAGAGTTAATCATCCAAACATTATTTTTAGTAATAATTAAAATTTTCACCTAGTAAAATCCTACCATTTCTTATAAAAAGAGAGAAAAAGAGAAGAGAATGGAGAGAGGCCAATGGATTTGTATGTGTTTTATTAAGAATCAAAACTCTCTCTCTCTAAAATCTTATTTGATAAAATTCAATAGAACAAAAAAATCTGACTAAGATAAAAGAATACAATTATTTTGAAGTATTAAAAATAAATGTTGTCTCATTAAAACATTGCTAAGAAAATTAAGTGGGATAAAACATATGCGAATAAAAAAGAGTACAGCTACTCTCCCTAATGTTGATCACCAAAAATCTTTGAGTCAACGTAGAGTTATATCTTGTAAGGAGATTTACAGAAAAAAAAACTATGTCACGTCGATTGAAATTTGTAAAATAAGTTAATGCTCCAATTACACTAAGATATGATACTTCAAGACCAAGAACATTTTCTACATCTTCAAGTGGATGAAATTGATATTTTTTCACATCAAGTGATCGAACAAAAATAAATGATACCAATGGATGTATATTATCCATATAAACACAATTTAAGACTTTTTCTGTATAAGTACATTGATGAACAAATAATTCTTTTTAAAAATGTTCAATCTGCAACTCGAGATAGAATTTATTTTTTTTCCAAATCTTTCATCTCAAATTCATTTTCAAATAATTTGTAGTTTTGTAGAATTCTTCAGGAGTTCCAATTAAATTTAAATCATCAATATAAACTTCCACAATTTCTAATCAAATATTTTTTTTTATGAAAACATGTCAATAAACATCGTCGTTTTTATAACACTCCTTCAATAAATATTCGCTAAGGCGATTATACTACATGATTCTTCGGCATGTATAGTTTGTTTCTGATACTTTAAATCCTACAAGGACATTTATGTAAATGTCATTATCAAGTGAACCATACAAATAGACAGTTACAACATTCATAAGGCGTAAATAATGCCTTTGTGACATGGTCAAACTAATTAGGAATCTAAAAGTGATGGAATTTATTACGAGAGAAAACGTTTCCATGTAATCAATTTTTGGTCTTTGTGAGAAACCTTGAATTATGAGTCGAGTTTTGTATCTTGTAATTTCATTTTTTTCATTTCGTTTTCGTATAAAAATTCATTTGTGTTTAACAGCGATTACATTTTCGAGTGTTCAAACTACAGGTTCAAGCGCTTTTTGTTAATCTAAAGAATTCAATTCCACATGTATGGCTTATTTCCATTTTGACAGTCTTCAATAGACTGCGGTTTAAAATCCTCATTTTGCATAATATCAAGAGTCACATTAAAGATGAAACTATTGTCTATAATAATATTATTCCGTTCCTATAGTTTATGAGATAACATATAATTTATTGAAATCTCATTATTTTCGGAAACTTGTGATTCTTTAAGAACTATATTTTTAATATTTGATTGATCAATCTTTTCTAATGTCACTTCATTTAAAGTTTTTTGTTGATTTTTCTTTTATATTTTTTTGAGGTACAAAGTCTTTTGAACTAAATGATCGACCATGCTTCTGATGTATTTAATATTCATTTATTACAGCAGATTGTCCAGTAGTTATATCAATTTTTGCTAAAATATTTTTCTGCTGGCATACATGACTTTATCACTTTTTGTATCAACAAATATATCAGGTAATTTGGTCACTTTTTGTATCAACAAATATATCAAGTAATTGACTTGCAATTCTTTACAAATGCATGATTTTTTCAATTTCTTGCTCACTTTGATTGCCTCGGAGATCAAAATGAGAAAGAGATGTTTCATTCCAAAAAAATTTACCTTGTTTTTCAGAATATAGATTTTTCCCTCACAAAGTTGGAAAAGTTATTTTATCAAAATGACAATCTACAAAACGTGTAGTAAATAAATTACCCATTAAAGGTTCAAGATACCTAATAATGGATGGTAAATCAAAATGACAATCTACAAAACGTGCAGTAAATAAATTACCCATTAAATGTTCAAGATATCTAATAATGGATGATAAATCAAACCCCAAATAAATCCAAGTCTTAGTTGGGGACTCGTTTTAGTGCTTGTTTGGTACATATTTTAAGCAAACTAAAATTAATTTTTTGACTGTTGTTTCACCATTTCAATCGTTATTTTTGAATTCTTCTCTCACAGGTAGGATCCACTTTATCTCTAACGGTCAAAAAGTAATTATCAAAATCTCTACCAAGCAAGCACTTAGTATATTGTAGGGTGAATAGGGACTTGAACAGCACAACCAAAAATTCGTAGATAAGAATATCAGGTTCATGATCAAAGGCAAGTTGCAAAAGTGAATATTGATAATAGACAGTTGGTCTAATATGAACTAATTATGTAGCATGTAACATGGCATGACCCCAAATAGAAAATTGGAAGTTTTGTTTTAATAAATAATGGTCTAACAATAAATTGTAGACGTTTAATAAAAAAACTCCGTTAAACCATTTTGTGCATGAACATGCACAACCGAATGTTCAATTATAATTCCAATTGCCATACGATAACCATCGAATGCTCGTGATCTATATTCACTAGTATTGTCCACATGTATGTATATTATCCCATATATATCTTCATGAATTCTTTCCAAGAAAGTTTGAAATTTAATATTGACCTTTGTAGTCGAAGATCTTATAATTAACTTGCCTTACAAACAATCTACACGTAGATAATCATTAGGTAAAAGAATCGTTTGGTTCTTTAAAGAATGTCCATTTAAGTTGTTTATTATTCGTCACATCATTATAGCTCCTGAATATTCAAGTCGATCATGCCAAAGTATAAAACTTTTTGGTCATTCATGACATTATTTGATTCTATCATTTTTATAAATATATAAGACAAGTCAGATGGGAGTGCATGAAGTTTTTTTATCTGCTTCTTGCCGGATACAAAAGAAGTTATACAAAGATATTCAACATTATTATTCTTACATCGTCTCATATGATATCTATTGTAACGGATATCTTTAAAACTAAGCAAATTTATTCTGGATTTGCTAAAATAGAGTGCATCGTCAATTTATAATTTTATATTATTTAGTAAAATAATACAAACTCTTCTAAAGCCTTCAACGATATTCGATGCACCTAATATCATATTACCATTTTCTGCTAAGGGGGTAGCTAGGATTCGGCTAATGGGCTAAAGAAGGAGTTCCCTCCTTGGGTTGTTAACTAAAAGGAAGATGTTAGGCATCTGGGTGTGCTATCTGAAAGAGGGCTAGTAAGTTAAAAAAATATTTTTTGTCTTTAAGATTGGTATGTGTAGTTGCACTATCAATCAAGTAGATATCTTGATAATCCATCATGAGAAGAAAATATTCTCTAAATTTTGAAGAATTAAACTTTTTGTTGATAACGTATTATAAAAGGTGAGAAAAATAGAAGATAATAGAGAGAGAGAGAGAGCAATAGACTTAATTACGTTTGTTTTGTTAAGAACCAAAACCCTATATTTATAGAGCAGATTTAGGGATACAACAGTAATAATTTTCAGGACTATAGGGATACAATTGTAATTTACTATTAAACCTTAATTAACTTACCATTTACAGCACTATTAAATGAAAATGAATCATTAAAGAAAACAATTCTCATAAAATTCTGTGTTAATTATAGTAACTTCCCTTCAAGTCCCAAATATAGCCTAAATAAAGAATTAATTAAAGAATGAACTTTCCGGATATTGATTAATCAATGGATTATAAAAACAATGTATAGCTGGCAACATTTTGAACGTATCCAAATAATATAGTTCAAGGGATTCGATGACAATTAAGTCTAAGATTTAGACGGCACAATTTGATTCCTCCCATTTTGCCTTAAAATTGGTTATTCCTCTTTTCATAGGTCACCTCAATTTGTCGTTATTTAAATTTTTAATTAATATCATTATTCTCTTAAGATATAATTCCAAGGTAATCAGCAGTAGCAGTTGACATCTTACACCACTATCATCGCGTGCTTAAAATCATCTTTGAATTGTCTTCAACACAAATCTATTTAATCATCTGAATTTCATAAATTAATTATAAAAGAAAAAAAAATTGAAATTTCAATTGATCGTCCTCCACCAATGCACACTTAAATTGATCCGTCCCTTGTAATTAAAATATTTTTTTGAAAGTCCAGGCTTCACACTCAGATCTTCGAAATGGGTGATAAATGTTAATGAAGACAAGATATTGTTATCATTTAACCAACTCAGTTTAAATTGCATAAACTTTAATAATCTTTAATCTGTGTTGAAGAATATATTGAGAAATATTTCAGTCATAAAAGTACAATTCCAACTTGCCTAGTTAAATTACCAATTAATCCAATCATTACGACTTTTCTTAAGCGTATCTCTTAAGAAACACTTTAGTTAATTATTGTGAAAGACATTTGATGATGACTCCAAGAATTGGCTTCATGAATTAATCCACAATATTTTAAAAACCAGCATGGTAATACGCCAGCATTTTTAGCCATTATTGTCAAGATGAGGAGCAAAAATAGCTAATTTTGAGAAGTGGGTGGGGTAGATTTAAGTTCGTCTTCTATTCTCGTTAAAGGTGGGACACTAGGGTTAGAACTCTCCATTAGGGTTTTGTCTCTTTCTCCCTCCACACGTTTTTAGATTACAAA
Source organism: Olea europaea var. sylvestris (assembly GCF_002742605.1). Lineage (NCBI taxonomy): Eukaryota > Viridiplantae > Streptophyta > Magnoliopsida > Lamiales > Oleaceae > Olea > Olea europaea. The sequence goes on from NC_036246.1 coordinate 9,455,670, forward strand.
TTATCTTTTTGAAAATGACTCCTATACATGCATAGAGTGACGAAAAATAATTTATGTATAGTGATACCGAATTTTTATTTATTTATTTTTTTAATGACCGTGAGTATTCGAACCAATTTATGTGTATTTCGACTAATTCCACTGGGCTCTGAAATTTGCAGTCGGGTACTCATCTCAATTATCCTGAAGGGACTTGAAATAAGATTTTTATTATTATTATTATTATTGGTGTATCTTTAATATGATTAAAGAATAGACAAGTTGCTTGCAAGTAGTTGTAATTAAGTCGAGTACTAAAGGGAAATTATAAGAAAAGTAATTTTAATTTCTAGGTTATTCTTTCCGGCCAAAATGAATCGGGTTTAAGGATTCTTTTAATATAAAGAATTGCCAGTTGCTTATAATGCAACAAGACCTTTAATTGCGGACCATAGATTCCGCAATACCTACTGTTGTTTTCTTCTTGGTTCATCCAGTCCATTATTCTTTTGGGTTCAATGGGAAGAAGGCCAGAATTATTCTCCCGCCGCATGAGGAGAGTATAAGAGGTGTTACGTGTATGCAGGATGCTAGTGGCATATTAGTATTTTATACTTGTTTGAGCATGTAAATGTGAATACGAAATAATTTCCTATCTAATAATTTAAAATTGGGAAAATTGCAGTAGCGGTTCTTAATCTTTTGCTTTTTTGTAGACTCTAACCTGACCCTAATTTGTGTCAACGGAGGTCTCTAATCTTTCAAAAATATGCAACCACTACACCAAAAATGATCGTTTACAAAACATTCGGTAGTTAAACGTTGCTAGAGGGGTCTACAGCAACATTTGAACCAAGTGAATGTTGCCATTAGTTAACAAAATTCAGTTTTGGCAACATTTTGTAAATAGATATTGTTAATGTCGTTTTTCGCAACGTTTGTTGCGAAATGTTTGACTTTTTGCAGCGTTTATTAAACGTTGCTAAAAGTTAAATTTATTGTAACGTCTAATAAAAGTTGTTAAAACTCGCCTTTTGCAATGTTGAATGGCCGTTGCAAAAAATCCCCCTTTTGCAATGTTTATTGAATGTTGCAAAAAGTTTGATTTTTCACACAACATTCAATAAACGTTGCTAAAAGTCAGTGAATTTTACTTTTTCCAACGCTTGCTTCATGTATTTTGCGAAAGGATAGTTTTCATAACATTCACTGAACATTGCAAAAAGTAAAATCATTTTGAACTTTTTGCAACGTTCAATAAACGTTGCGAAAAGGGGAATTTTTAATCAAACTCACCCCCGCCTCAAACAAAATAGAAGACAAATTAACCCTAAATTCCCAACCTTCTCTCACACCCTCGCTCTCAATCTCTCAATCTCACTCGTCACTCGCCGTCGCCTCTCTGATAGTCCACGTTGCTCTCAATCTCTCAGTCTTACTCGTCTCTCGATTTTCTCTCACAGCCTCGCTCGCAACAAATAATTAGAAATATTTTGTGCATCTCTCTCAGGCACTTGCCGATGTCGCCTCTCCAATAGTCCATGGTGAAAGCCCAAAGGTCGCCGCCATCGGTATTTCTAATTAATTGTTGATTTTTATCTTGCCATTTTTCCATTTTCCACAAATTCTTGATGAACTTTTTCGAAATTACAACGTAAAGATTTGTTTTGCAGTTGCTCAACATTCATCTTGGACGCTTATCAAGTCAAACTTGTTTCTTCGTCGCAGTCACAAAACCCAAACTATTGACGAGGTAAACACTTCGAATCTCAAAATTTACTTTACATATATCTTGTGGATATTTTCAATGTTTCTAGGTGAATTTGTGTGTACATTATAATTTTTTGGTAGAATTGACTGATTATATTGATTAAAAAATATGCCTTGTCCTGCATTTTTGTGTGTACATTACAATGATTTTTTTGGTTGATGTTTACCTTTATTTGTTGTTTAAAGGTAGGTTTCCTTCAAATGAATGTTAGTGTATATAATTAGTAGATAGTCTGCTCAATGATGTTCAAATTTGTGAGGCACTGCAAATTTCATGCTGAGACTAGAATTCTTATAGTGGGTAATTTGTTAATGTGTGGACAACATGATTTTGTGCTAAGTCTGAAATGCCTTTGTGATTGTCTTGCATTTCACAATTAAGTATGTCATAAAAAAGTTTCATGGTACAAAATATGATGGCAGCATCTTTACATAACCCAACCCCTGTAAATGAAAATGGAAAGTTTTACTATTTGAATGTTTATTTGTTATTCAGTGGTTGTTGGCTAAGAACACCCATACGGGACTCTTTGATTTCACAGGCCGATCTGTTTCCAACAACAGGTTCATTTTTGAAGTCTCAATTGATGTAAGGCTCATTGGACAAAAATTTTTCCAGTGGCAATGGTATTGATCAAGGAACATCCAACGGTTTCAAGTTTAAGTTTCGATTTTTGTAGTTTCCTAATTATACTTTGGTGGTACATGTTTAGAGACTCTTAATTTTATTTTGGAAAAGAGAATGTGTTGAATATTTTACAAATTTAACGAGTACATGTTTATTTGTTTATTATTTGACTTGTTGGATCAAAAAACACGTTTGTTAGTTTATTATTTTGGTGGTTGTGCTTGTTAGTTTATTATTCGATCAAAGAACAGGTTTTATAGTAGTGTGTAAGCATATATAAAAAAAAGTGAATTATCTATTGAAGCGATTGTTAAACGCTGCAGTAGATACACATTTGCAGCGTTTGACGGACAATGCAAAAACTCTTCCCTCAACGGCAACATCGCCCTCCGCAATATACGTTAAAAAGCTGCAAATGACTTTTTGCAACGTTTTTGGCCGTTGCAAAAATCCCTTTTTTGGTGTAGTGGACAGAGGTCCAAATGGATGATTTCCATTTGGTTGACTGTTAGTTGACTATGAAAAGTGAATTTTGACCAAATTAAAAAAGAAAAATAGTAACTTGATAATTACCATATTAAATATATGAATCAAAAAATCAGCAAAAAAATAACCAAAGTAATTAAGAAAAGAAATAAAAATAAAAGAGGTTGTTTCCTTAGCGCCCCACCGAGTAAAAAGTTTCATTAATCACTGAACTTTGTATGTTACCATGTTATAGTCACTCAACATCAATATTCCCAAGCATGGTCACTGAACTTACAACCAGTTGCCTCCATCCATCATAAAAAACACGCCCGTTGGTAAGGCATCCAAGGTGCCTTGACGGAGTTTCATGTGGTAGTGGACACTGATTGAATAAGACCATATGAGAGAGAGACCTCTTTCTAAAAATCTCTTAAGTCCTTCAACTCAACAGATGCTACCTCATTCCCACAACGAAATCAACTCCCTGAACGATCCCAAATCTCCCAATCATGTAATGATTGCTGAAATTGAGGTTTAGGGTTCATTCAGGGGTCAATTTGGTTTTGGGAATGAGGTAGGTTCATTGAATTGAAGGACTTGACGGATTTTATAGGGGATTTTCGGAAAAAGTATGTAAGAAAAACGAAAAAGAAAAAGAAAAAGAAAAGAACAACTAACTCTTACGTGGCCTTATTTAGACGTCGTTCACTGCCACATTGGACTCCGTTAAGCCACCTGGGATACTTTCCAAATGGGTGCGTGTTCGATAATGGATGGAGGCAACCGATTATAAGTTCAATGACCACATGGTGAAATATCAAAATTGAGTGACTGTAACGTGACAACATACAAAGTTCAGTGACTAATGAAATTTATTACTCGCGCCTTACCCCACCCCCACCTTGAATTACCTCTTTCCCCTTGAAATCAGCTACTATTACCGCTATCTATTGTTGATACCACCACCACAAATCCGATCACACACCACTATCGGCAATGGTGGCTTCTCGCGCCCATCGCCAAAAATCCAATAACACTCATCGTCGGCACTATCTTCTTCTCACATCCCTACTCCAATAAACAATAAAAATCATATTGACATTTTGCTAGAAAAGGGAAGCAACAAAGTAGTGACCCTTATTTAAGCTAGAAAACTTACAAAGATTTCAAATCCATAGCATGGCTCCACCACTGTGTAGACCTCAGAGCCCCATACCGCTCCTCGTCGCCATCAAAAGCCAAAAAATCACCCCATGGACCAATGAAAAAGGTGAAACATACAAGCTTAGTGTTTGGTTTTGATACCCAATAAATCTCGGGCTATGCTGTTAATTTGAGATAATATATTTCATAAGCCTAGGTCAATGAATGAAATAAGTACCAACAACCAAGTCCAAATGCTCTACTCGATCCAATTTTATTTCATCTTGGATGACTTGAGTCTTGACCCGTTTAACTTTCTTATTGGTTCAACTGAAAGCCTAACCTAGCCTACTTATAAGGTTATAATCCTAGCCATTTTCTTGTAAGATCTGTATGTGAGAAATGAAAATGTGGCTGCCCTATTGAGATAAAAACGATCGGTCTTTGTGTGTCCAAAATCAGCAGATTCATTTGTGGATTTTTCGATCTCTTCCTTGCCTTTCTTTGTGGTGTTTCTCCTTGCCTTTGGGTCTACAAATCATCACCGTTATCTTATCCTTTGTTGGTGAGATTGAGAAGCAATCAAGGTGAATATATTAGTTGTGGATCGAAGTCAGTTTTGGTGGTTAGTAGAGAAAGGTAACGTTAAACTAAGCTTAGAAAACATCGTTTTGATGATCCTTGCAGCAAGTTTTCACGAAGATTGGTATCAAAGTTTCAATATGGTGGTTATGGTGGTTTTGGCTTGTGAAACATACCAGAAAACGTTCAGAAAACCGACAGAAATGAGGCAGAAAACTATGTAAAAATCGAATCTATTTGTGCAACTTTCGGTCAATCCAAAAGGCTTTTGATGAAATAGAGACCATTGATGTGACGTACAGGTGAAGCCGATCTCGCTGATCAGGCGCGTTGTCACCGACGCTGGCTTGTGGCAACCACTTACATAGAGTCTCGCCGTTGCGTGTAGCATTTTTCAGGCGACGATGTCTTTACGCAGTTTGTTCCTAATGTATTTCTAACATTTTGGTGTTGTTAGTTTTTTTATTTTAAGTTGTGTAGTGGAATCTAGATAGCATTGTTCTTCACACGTTCAGGATTCGATCATGGTTGGTTGGTTGCTGGAGACTTTAGAATGAATAGTGGTACACCGAAAGTGGTAAATTCGCATCTCTCATAATTTATGGACTCAAATTGGTCCGCTCTAGTATATTTGCTTATCCATGTTTAAATTTCAATAGTAGCTACCGTGAAGGGGTAACCATTGCTTGTGCTAGAAATTTAGAAGTTATTTGCCATATTTCAAATGTTGAATTTTATAGAAAGTTGGTAATTGATTTTGTGCTTTAATTGTCATATAGTCACTCTATGAAACTGTATTGCGTGAGAATTTTTTTTTTTTTTACTTTCGTGTTGCATTGATTATCCTATTAGAACACATGGACTTAACCCATTTGAACATTCCATTGATCTAAAATCGTAAATCTTACGAAAACCTGGAAATCTAGAATGATGTATATTGCAACCTTAGGATTACTTTGTGTGACCTATCTGTTCAATTGGTTGTTCTGTTTTTCAAATTGTCTTCACATTTCGAAGTTGGAATTTTCAATGGAGAAGGGAATTTTTCAATTCGACACCAATAGATGAAGGGGATTTTGGTTCAACAAAAAATTTTAAGGTCATAGATGACAAATTTCCTACAAATGTGATAGAAGCACAAAGAGAGGAATATAATGAACTTGCTTACACTTCAATTATTTTACATCTATTTGACACCGTTTTAAGAAATGTTAGAAAACATGATTATACAAAAAAACTTTGGTAAAAGTTAGATGAATTTTATTTTCTTAAGTCTACTCCTCATAAATTGTACTTGCTTAAAAGGTTTTTCAGTTTTAAAATAGATTCTTCAAAAGATTTCGATGATAATCTGGATGTTTTTAACAAATCTTTTCAAGATATTGTTAATTGTGATGAAAAAGGCGTCTGAAATATATAAAATCATTATTTTGATTAATTTCATACCTGATTCATATAGAGAGGTTATGAATGCAATTAAGTATGGTATGGACACCTTAACACTCGAGATTGTCGTAGACTCCCTTAAGAGTAAGGAGATGGAGATTAAGGTTGAAAAAGAAGATAAGAGTAGTGGTCAGTTACATATGATGAGGAGTATAATGAAATTTAAGCAAATGAATTTGGGTAGAACTCAAGATAATTATGGTTCGAGTAGTGACTCGAGTGATAAGGGTGGTAAGAAGAAGGACAAGGGACAGGACAAGTCAGTGGTAGATGGTGTTATAGCTGTAGTAAATTTGGACACTTTATTAGGGACTGTCCAAAAGAAAAGGATAAGCAGAGTGGTAAGATAAGAGATGAGGTGAATTTAGCTATAGGGTCGAGTGATGACCTTAGTGAGGTTTATTGAGAATAAACCTAGTTACTGCATGTACATCAGTGTGTAATCATTTTCTACATGTGTGTGATTGCCTAATTTTGTTGCATGATTATATGCTGCATTTTAATGTGTTTAATATGTGCCTTTGCATGAATTTGAGGCAATATGATTACTCGGTATAATTGTTTGCAAGCATAGTAGGTTAGAATGCATTAGCAGTGAATTGTGTATCTTTTGGTAAGGTGGAGTATAGATGCCTAGGGGTATATGGTGGTTTATACTAGGGATGTGAATGTGACATTTGGTTCACGAGTGGTGAGGCGATTAAATGTTTAGAATCCTTAATCTGTAAAGAGAAGATGATCATGTAAAGTGTGAGAGAGACATTTCCATTACTTCTGTTAGGTGGAGACCCATGATCCATGTAGATTAGGAGAAGTGATGTGGTGATAGAGGATTATCTCAAGAACTTGGGATCTATTGTGGCTTACTAGTTAGACATGAGTTGAGCGATCGTTTAGTGAGCATTGTGGAAGATAAGTAAGGAGATATGTGTTCTCGACATATGAGCAATATAGAATAGGATAGGATAAGTTTGGTGAGATCTTTTCGTAGGACCATTTATGCATTTCTTGCATATGTGTTTGACCGTGTGTTTGATTAACTTGGTATTAATCTGTGGTTCTATGTGAACGTATTTCTGAAAAGATCTGTATGTTATCCTATAATATATCGTCATTGTATATGTATTTGTTTTTGATTGTTTATTGTTGAATATTTGCTTCTACTTGGTGATTTTGTGTGAACGGGTTTCAGAAAAGATCTGTGTGTTATCCTATATTGTATTTGCATTGCATGATTATTTTGTTCTTAATTGATTATTGTGAATATTTACTTCTACTTGGATGTTTTTCACCTTAGCCCTGGTGGGTACATGGAGAAGGTATAATATATGTTTTAGTTTGAAAACAAGAGGGAAGATCTGTGATCCAAATTTACTGGTTACCTTGATTATGCAAGTACTGACTGTGTGTTTTAATTGCTTGCAGGTTTATTGGGCATCAAGGAGGAGATTTGTTGGGTTTTGATACCCAATAAATCTCAGACTATGATATTAACGTGGGATAATATATTTCATAAGCCTAGGCTGATGAATGAAATAAGTACCAACAACCAAGTCTAAAAGCTCTACTTGGTTCAATTGTATTCCCTCTTGGATGGCTTATATCTTGACCAGTTTAACTTTCTTATTGGTGCAACTGAAAGCCTAACCTAGCCTACTTATAAGGTTATAACCCTATCTATTTTCTTATATAATTTGTGTGTGAAAAGGGAGAGAATTTGGCTGCCCCACTGAGAGAAAAATGGCTGGTCTTTGTGTGTCCAAAATCGGTGGATTCTTTTATAGATTTTTTGTTCTCTTCCTTGCCTTCCTTTGTAGTGTTTTCTCCTTACTTTTGTAGCTACAAATCATCACCGTTATCTTGTCCTTTGTGGGTGAGATTGAGAAGCAACCGAGGTGAATATATTAGTTGTAGATCGGAGTCGGTTGGATTGGTGGTTGGAAGAGAAACGTAACGTTGAATTGAGTTCGAAAAATACCATTTTTACAATCCTTGGAGCAAGCTTCTATGACACTTAGGTTATTTCAATTAGAGGCACCATCAACTTTTTAGTTGTCACTTCAATATCAAGCACAATGAAGCCAGCACAACCACCATTTTCTTAGGATTTGCTAAGTTAAGTGATAAACCAAAATATTTGTGCTACTGTGAATGTGCATTTTTGCTTTAATCTGAGCTGCTCTGGTATCCATTCTCCATTCTTTTCTGTATTTAGATTTTGTAAGCATTACTTCCATATGTCATTTACTTCAGAATAAACAAGGCTACTATAATAAAGTTTGATATAATATAGTAAACGAACTACACTACCATGGTTATCGATGGGTAGTGTCAACAAATGAAAAAAGAAGCCGCCCTTGCAAGCAATGGTGTGTGAAAGAGGGCAGGGTAGGTGAAGGAGACAACCCCATTTTTATTTATTTTTGTAACTTTTTGGTGTTTTTAATTTTTTCCTAATTTTTCTTGGTTCATTTATTTAATGTGGTAATTATCAAGTTACTATTTTACCCATTTTAATTTGGTCAAAATTCGCTTATCTTGGTCAACTAATTGTCAAATGAATCTGCTACATATTTCTAAAAGGTTAGGGACATTAATTCATTGATACAAATTGAAAATTAGGCGAAGTGTGCAAAAAAAGTAAATGGTTAGAGATCGCTACTGTTACGTGTTGACACACTTGGCCAACCCTCTAAGGCCGATGGCTCACTCATGCCGAACCACGTGGCACTCCAACCGAGGTATATATGGCCGAGGCTCTCATGCCAAAGCACTATGAAAAGTAGTTGAGGCCATAATGCGGACGCACTATGGAAATGGAACCGAAGCCCTGAAGTGGAAGTATTATGTAAATGGAGGAGGCCCTGTTGGCCGAAGCTCAGTAGCCGAGGTAGCAACCTCCGGATCACAAAGCAGCACCTTCCATAGACACTTCTCCTAAGAGATCTTCTGCACAGATATCTTACTTGAATGATTGATAGGACGTTTGTCATGAGTGTAAATGTAAGCCTTGTTATTAGTAGAGGCGGCTCTGACAATCAATAAATGTATAGCAGGCTAGGTGCGGCTAATGCCTACAATTTGACATGTAAATTGTCTGGATGAGGCCACGTGTACCTCGAACCAAGGGTCACGATCTAACTGTTAACACTATAAATACTCCCCCATGTACTCCATACAAAGGCTAATGCAATAATCAATACAAGAAATAACACTTTACTTAACTCTCTCTTATTATCTTGTAACACAATACGATTTTACACATTTTTACATATACGTTTATAAACATTGATTGGTAATTATTATACAATCGGTCTACAATCATCTCATCGGATTCCGAACGTTCTCATCCCGCGTCGTTGAGCTACTCCCACGCCCTTGATCTGTCCGTTCTAGACCATCCATGTGTCTTTCCATGTTGGACTTTCGCTTACATGTGCGCGGGTGAGTCCGGCATCTGTTGGCAACATTTTTTGGGGTTTACAGATTAGCGCCGTCTGTGGAAAATTATACAATAACCATGAACAACCTTGCGGTGAAAGCTTGTTGAAGAGGAACATTTAGGCACCCCCTTTGAAAAAGGATTTGTTCTTGAAAAAAGAACAAGAGGAAGCCCTACAACTTAACAAAAATCTAAAGGTCAAACATAGAAAATGAATTCAAACAAGGATACGTCCTCCAGAAAGGTAAGAGAAAACGCAGGTGTGCCCCCTCCAGCAGCTCGGCACCGACTCCACCACCACCATAGACGAGGTGGAATGCAAGTAACAGCCCGGTTATCAAGAGAAATGACCGCCATGGCAGCCAACATGAGAGACATTGCTTGCCAGAACTTGGCTATGAGGAAACTCATGGCCCAAATACAAGGCCAGGGAGGCTTCCCTATTCCTCCATACGCCCCCCAAGGACACTACTAGCAAGAAGATGAAGTTCAAAGCCAGAGAGTTGGCTCGCCGGACTATAGCCGAGGTAGAAGTCCATTTGAAAAAAAGGGAAGTGAAAGTTGATGTTTCTTCCAACTACGCTTCTGTGCAACCCAGCGAGGTCCTTTTGAACCATGATAACTTCCCACCTCCATATGAACAAGAGCGAAGACCTAGGAGGTCAGGTAATGTATTTGACAGAATTAGCCCTGCAGAACTGAGGCCCAAGCAACAACAGCCTCACGAGCCTTGGAAAAGACCATAGCTCCCACCTCCCATGCCTCAGCAGCCGGAAGAAAGGCATGAAAATGTCCCCCGTGCTACACCACCTAGAAATAGGCACCAAAGGAGAGAAGAAGAGGCTAGGAACTGTCCCGCAACCTCTCACCAGCCACCAAGGTATGAGGCTGAAGAAAACGATTCAGATGAGCAGCAGAGGTCCTGTGACTTGGACGACGATGATGAGAACCTGCCATTCTCGAGGCAACTAAGGAGTGCCCAAGTCCCGAACCACTATGTTATGCCCAAGATACCAAAGTATAACGGAAAAGGAGACCCTGAGAAGTAGTTGAACGCTTATAAAACTCACATGAGCCTAAGGGGAGCCACCTAGCTATGAAGTGTAGAGTTTTCCACTTAACGCTTAGCGGAGCAGCTGAAATTTGGTACAATAGGTTACCACCCAGGAGTATAAGAAGTTGGCCCGAATTCAAGACCACCTTCTTGAAGCGATGCGCTATGAGCAAAGAGGGAGAGGCTCCCATCCAATGCATCCAAGACATGAGACAGGCACATGGGGAATCCCTGAAGAGCTTCCTATAACGCTTCACTGATGAGATGACATATTGTGTGCAAATCACCGACCGTGAGGCATTATCTGCACTAAGAAGAGGCTTGAACATGAACACCCTGTTTTGAAGGGACGTGCAAAATCAGGACCCCACCACCTATGAGGCTATGCTCGAGATGATGAGGCCAGAGATCATCAATGAAGAATTGATTGAGCATAGGAATAGGGCAAGTAGAGGCATCCCACCTCCGCAAAGACAGCGTGCTAGAGGGCCGACATCACACTTGATGGATTATCAAATGAACTAGGCCGAAAATGGGAGTTCTGGACAAGCAGTTGCCACCACCACTCTGGACGTAGTCCTGACCCGACCTTGGCATATGAGGATATTAACCCAGTCACCGACAACCAACAGATGGGAACTCTGCAAGGATCCCACAGGAAAAGAGGTCGAGGCCGGGGTTCGGGACCTAGAAATAGGCCAAATTTGAACCCTCCCGAATACTGCATATACCACCGGTCCTATGGCCACAACACAACAAATTATCGAAACTATGCTCACCGTACCCGGCAGGAACCCCCCAGGGATAGAAATAAATCGCCTCAGGCGAATAGGGCCCCACCTAGGTATGACAACTGACCTGAGCGTGAAGAGGCCGCTCACCGTCAAAGGGATGTTCTTCCACAACGAAGGGAGCACAATGCAAAGATGCCTAGGGAAGTGCACAAACACCGAAGGAGTCGACAAACTCAGGATGAGGCCCCTATCCAAGATGTGGATACCATTTTTGGAGGCCCATATGTCGGCAGTGAAACGCGGAATGCTAAAAGGAATTATGCCCGAAAGGCCAAGCGCCCCCCAGTTACCGGCTATGAGGGTGTTTGGTAGATATTTTTATGTAAAAATGTATTTTTGAATAGTAAATTGATGGGAAATGTGTGGTTGAAAAATAAGGAAAAGTTTTTAATTTATGTGTAATATTATTTTAATAAAGAATGTGTGGTTGAAAAGAAGAGAGAGAAAAATGCATTTTCAAAAAAAATGTGCACCAAACAGGCTCTATATTGTGGGCCACAGCTCCCGGGAGATCAAGTTCCACCTATTGTCTTCACCCAGGAAGACACTGAAGGGATTCGCTGCCCCTACTACGATACACTTGTAGTGAGAGTGGTCATAGCCCGGAATGGGCTCAAGCGAATGCTAGTTGACAACGGTAGCTTTGTCAACATCTTGTTCGGTTCTACCTTCAACAAGATTGGACCATGAGCTGACGTCCACCACTAATCCCTACGGATTCACCGGAGATTGCATCACTCTGAGAGGAAAGATCACCCTTGCAGTGGAATGGGGGATTCCTCCCAAACCACAATGAACTTTATGGAGTTCTTCGTGGTTGACAGTCGATCGACCTACCACGGGGTGATGGGTAGGCCAGCTTTAAATGAATTGGAAGCTGTCACCTCCATCCACCACCTATGCATGAAATTCTCGACTGAAAACGAGGTGGCAACGGTGAGAGGTGACCAAAGAGGCTCTAGAGAGTGCTATCTAAGCTCCATCAAAAATGTAGAGCCCTGGGACGTCCACGTGATTATCGCCGACATAGTCATGGCTAATGTCCCAGATGATGCTCCCTTCGAACAAAAAGATGTGGAAATGATCGACACACCACCCATGCCGAAAATATTGGTTATCGATGAGATAGACCCCCGCATAATTGAACACAAACCTCAAGCATCCCCAGTTGAGGAACTTGAAAGCTTCTCTATGAACCTCCAAGACCCATCCAAATTGTTGAAAGTGGAAAAAGGCTTGTCCAACGGTTTAAAAGAAAAGATCAAGGATTTCCTAAGTAGAAACCTTGATATCTTTGCTTGGAGGCATGAGGACAAGGTAGGCACAGACCCCAAGTTCAGTTGCCACCACTTGAAAATTGATCCAAAAGTTGCCCCGCATAGACAAAAGAGAAGAGCCCTTAACCCTGAGAGGTATGAGGTCTTGAAGGAAGAAGTTCAGAAGCTCATCCAAAATGGCTTCATCAGGGAGGCCACCTACCCGAGGTGGGTCTCCAACCCAGTTTTAGTAAAGAAACACAACAAAAAGTGGAGGGTATGCATCGATTCACTAAACTCAACAAAGCTTGCCCGAATGATAGCTTTCCACTCCCAAAGATTGACCAACTAATAGATTCCACGACTGGGCACGAGTTGTTGAGCTTCATGGACACATACTCTGGCTACAACCAAATTCTCATGCACTTGGCCGATGAAGAACACGCCTCTTTTATCACAGACAAAGACCTTTACTGCTATAAGATGATGCCCTTCAGGTTGAAAAATGTCGGGGCCACATATCAAAGGCTTGTTAACAAAATATTTGTGGACCTCATCGACAAGACAATGGAGGTCTACATAGATGACATAGTTGTGAAAAGTATGGAAGCTGGGGACAACGCACCTCAACAACACCTTGCAAATCTTGAGAAGGTATAGGATGAGGCTCAACCCCCTCAAGTGCACTTTTGGGGTCACCTCCAAAATTTTTTAGGATACATGGTCAACCAACGCGGAATTGAAGCCAACCCTGAGAAGATTGAGGCCCAATGCAAGATAAGATCCCCCCAAAAGCTAAAAGAGGTACAAAGCCTGAATAGGCGAGTGGCCGTACTTAGTCGCTTCGTCTTCAAAGCTACAGACAAATGCCTCCCATTTTTCAAAGTGTTGAAGGCTGGGAAGAAGTTCCAATTGATCAAGAAATGTGAAGAGGCCTTCCAGCTCCTTAAAAGGCACCTAGGGCATGCCCCTCTCCTCTCCAAACCGAAGCCCATGGAGATTCTTCAGCTGTATTTGGCCATCTCCAATGAGGCCATCAATGCGGTTCTAATCCAAGAAGAAGGGACGACCCAACTCCCCGTATACTATACAAGTAAAGCACTACTATCGTCGGAAACCCGTTACACCGATATGGAAAAGCTCACTTTGGCCTTGATCACGGCTTCCAAGAAATTGAAGCTCTATTTCCAAGCTCACACCATACATGTACTAACAAACTTTCCCCTGAGGCAAGTACTTCAAAAGCTTGATGCCTCAGGGAGATTATTAAAATGGGCAGTGGATCTAAGTGAATTTGACCTCGTGTTCAAAGCTAGGACGGCTATCATGGGTCAAGCCTTGGCTGATTTTGCGGCAGAATTTGCCAATTTACCCGAGGTAGATGAAATCATGGAAAATGTCAAGCCCCCTACGTAGAACTTATTCGTCGATGGATCTGCTGGGGACACCGATTCGGGTGCCAAAGTTGTCCTAATCAGCCCAGAAGGTCACAAGCTGAACTCAGTAGTAAGGTTTGGATTCAAGGCCACCAATAATGTGGTAGAGTATGAGACACTTCTCGCGGGCCTCAGGTTAGCCAGAGAAATGCAAGTGAAGAGGCTACTTATCAATAGCGACTTCTAGCTTGTCGTCAGCCAGGTAAACGGTAACTTCTCTGTCAGAGACAAAACCATGGCTTCCTACTTGAAAATGGTGATGAACCTCGTCCCATCATTTGAAAAGTTTGAGTTGATTCAGATCCCCCATGTGGAAAATGCACATGCAGATGCACTCTCCAAACTTGCAAGTAGCAAGGACTCCGAACTACTCACAATAATCCCAATAGAGCACCTCCTCATACCATCAACCAAGGCCCCCAATGTGATGTGGATAGCTGGAACTCCTACCTAGATGCAGCCCATCGTGGCCTACCTAAAGGACCAGGTACTTCCAGCTAATAGGCAAGAAGCTTACAAGCTAAGGAGGAGGTTGGCTCATTTCCTCTTTATGGATGAGCCTTTCCTCTCCACTCCTCCGATGCGTGGGAGGAGAAGAGGCTACCTACATCTTAAGGGAAGTCCACGAGGTAGTGTGTGGTAACCACTCTGGAGGTCTATCTTTGGCACAAAAAATACTGAGACGGGGGTACTATTGGCCTACATTGAAAAAGGACGCCCTCCAGTTTGTATGAAAATGTGACAAATGACAATGATTCTCTCCTATTCAAAGACAACCATCGCAAGATTTGACCGGGGTCTCCAGCCCTTAGCCTTTCTCGAAGTGGGGTGTGGACCTCATAGGCCATCTACCGAAAGGTAGAGGAGGTGCGAGCTTTGCAATTGTGGCCATTGATTACTTCACGAAGTGGGTTGAGGTTGAACCCTGGTAAAAATCACGGAAGCAAATACTTCCAAGTTCTTGTGGAAGAACATTATATGCTGGTTCGGGATTCCCTACTCAATCGTCTCAGACAATGGTAAACAGTTCGACAACAAGAAGGTCAAAAGTTTGTGTGAAGAAATTGACATCAAGAAGCACTTCTCCATACCTCATCACCCACAAGCAAACGGCCAAGTTGAGACTGTGAACAAGACCATCAACCATGTCTTGAAAAGGAAGCTTGATGTTTCAAAAGGGGCCTGGGTGGATGAGCTACCCCAAGTGCTTTGGGCAATCCGAACCACAACTAGAAAACCCACAGGGGAAACACCTTTTCTCATGGCATACGGAACAAAAGCAATGAGCCCCGTCGAGGTCGAACTTCCATCTCCTCGGCGTCTGCACTTCAGTGAAATAACAAATGACAAGCTCCGGAGGTTCGACCTCGACTTCTTTGAGGAAAGAAGAGATGACGCCCAACTGAAGCTTGCCACATATCAAAGAAATATGACGAAGTACTTCAACTCAAGGGTGAAGAAGAGGTCTTTTCGAATCAACGACCTGGTCCTTAGAAGAGTCTTCCTCTTCTCAATGGAACTAGGCACTGGTGCCTTGGGTCTGAATTGTGAAGGCTGTATAGAATCAAAGAGGAAATCCGACCTGGGACGTATCGGATTGAGGACATGGACGGCAAGGCACAACCCCATCCATAGAACATTGAACACCTTCGAATCTATTATCAATGAATGTACTAACTCGCTAGATGATCTTTCCCAGCTCATGTAACATTTCCATAATTCAATAAAATTATCCATGATTGAACTCATCTCGCACTGCGTCGCCACCTCGAAGGAGAGGTCAGCGACCCATCTTTGGGCCACCTCGCTTGAACTCTGAGGCTTACGCCATTTGCCTATCTGTGGCGAAGCTGAACGCTACTAGGAGAAGCCTCAACATGGATGAACCATCCACCATGTTGAGAAGCATCGTCACCTCGGAGGAAGGGTCAGTGACCCATCTCTGGGCCACCTCGCTTGAACTTTGAGGCTCACGCCACTTGCCTCCCTTTGGCGAGTCTGAACGCCACTGGGAGAAGCCTCAACATGGATGAACCATCCACCATGTTGGGAAACGTCGTCACCTTAGAGGAGAGGTCAGCGACCTATCTTTCAACCAACTCGCATGAACTCCGAGGCTCACGCCACTTGCCTCCCTTTGGCGAGGCTGAACGCCACTGAGAGAAGTCTCAACATGGATGAACCATCCACCATGTTGGGAAGCGTCGTCACCTCGGAGGAGAGGTTAGCGACCCACCTCTGGGCCACCTCGCTTGAACTCCAAGGCTCACGCCACTTGCCTCCCTTTGGCGAGGCTGAACACCATTAGGGAAAGTCTCAACATGGATGAACCATCCACCATGTTGGGAAGCGTCGTCACCTCGAAGGAGAGGTTAGCGACCCACCTCTGGGCCACCTCGCTTGAACTCCAAGGCTCACGCCACTTGCCTCCCTTTGGCGAGGCTGAACGCCATTAGGGAAAGTCTCAACATGGATGAACCATCCACCATGTTGGGAAGCGTCGTCATCTCGGAGGAGAGGTCAGCGACCCATCTCTGGGCCATCTCGCTTGAACTCCGAGGCTCACGCCACTTGCTTCCCTTTGGCGAGGCTAAACGCCACTGGGAGAAGTCTCAACATGGATGAAACATCCACCATGTTGGGAAGCGTCGTCACCTCAGAGGAGAGGTCGGCGACCCATCTCTGGGCCACCTTGCTTAAACTCTGAGGCTCATGCCACTTGCCTCCCTTTGGTGAGGCTGAACTGAAAGAAGCCTCAACATGGATTAAACATCCACCGTGTCGAGAAGCGTCATCATCTCGGAGGAGATGTCAGCGACCCATCTCTGGGCCACCTCGCTTAAACTCCGAGGCTCACGCCACTTTCCTCCCTTTGGTGAGGCTAAATGCCACTGGGAGAAGCCTCAACGAGGATCGAACTTATTTTCCTATGTTCACAATGCCCAACCACTACAGGCTTCGAGCAACTCGATCGGACAAAGAAATTTCCTCATTTCAGCTAGAAGACGGTCCAGTATTAAGGTTTATTCAGTTACAGTTATTAAGCTTAAGTATAATTTACTTGCTTGAGTCCAATATCAGTCATGGTTTATGTGGCTTAAGTATAATCTACTTAAGTGATTGGAGTTGGGATAGTAAGTCAAAGTTATTAAATTCATCAATCAACTTTAAGTGTGATTACTTAACGAGGCCAAGGCACTTGGAAGAACAACATTGAATGAAAAAGATTATATTGATTTTCAATGTTACAAAAGGAGGGCATGAGGCCATTACATCAAAATTAACTAAAAAATAAACTATCCTAAGCCTCGAATGATGGCGGAGGTGCCTCAACGGCAGGAGCCTCCGCAGCTTGAGCATTAGAATTCTCTTCTGCCTCATCCCCAACCGCTTCATCAGTTGGGGTCTGAGGCACTTCATCCACAAACTCTGACCTCAGCTGTGACAGGTCTTGATTTGGGAAGAGTTCCTCAGCCCTCTCCATCATTTCAGCATAGGCATAATTCCTCCAGTAGACGTTGAAGCTCTTGTACTCCTCTGTGTTGTGGAAGTTGGCAATGTAATCTTTGACTGCCTCATCCCTCGCCACATTTGCCTCCTCCTTCAACTTGGCCATTTCGTCCACGTACCATTTTATTTGGTCCTCCACGAATTTGTATGCATCTTGGGCCCCAGCCAGCTGCATATTAGCATTCTCCAAGGCCTCAGCAGTCACCTTTTGGTGGTCATTGGAGACCTCCACTTTCTTGGTAAGGAAAGCCACCTTGCACTGGGACTCATAAACCTTTTTCTTCAAGGCCTCGATCCGGGCCAAGGCAGACTCCAACTTGGTCTCATCTTCTATTTGTTGGGCCTTCGCTTCCTCTACCTCAGCCCTGGCCTTCTTCAACTCCTCTGCAAGGGAGGATACCTTCTTCTCTGAGGATTGGGTCCTCATCTGAAAATCAGTAAGGACTTCCCTACACTCCAACGCGAGGCCAAACATCCTCACACTTTGGCTCACAAGAGCCCTTGTCAGGTCCACCGCGTCGCAGGAAGAGACGTGTAATTGCCACTGGTCCGTCTAAAATTTATAGAAGCTCTCCGTAGCGCTTCAGATCTCGACTGGCAGAGCCCCTACCAACGCAAGGCCAGGACCTCCTCCCTCTTAGCAAGGAAGCTTGGCGATTTTCCCCAGACTCTTGTAGGCCTCTGCTTGGTAGCTTCCTCATCTGCCTTCTCAGCAGCCCTCCTCACCGCAACATCCTCGGCCTCAGTACACCAGACCATTTCAACCTTCACAGCTTTGGAAGTAGCCTCCAAGAGCTTTGGCTGAGGCATTTCTTTCCCCTCGTGGGACACGAAGGTCCCAAACTTCCCTGATGAGCTGGTGATGTGTACCAGCTTTCTCTTCTTTGGCTCCTCAGGGATCTTCTCCTTTCCCCGAGGCTCCTTGGCCTTCCCCGGCCTCTGAAGGGCCTCTTCCTCAGCAACATTGGAGCTACTTTCCTTGGAGAGTCACTCCACCTTTCCCTGGACCTCCTTTGCACTGCTTGACCTAGGCTTCAGGGGCCTCGCCGTCACGTTGGATGTGGCCTTAAGAACAGAGGCCATGTTTGGGGCTGGGTACTCCCTCCTCTTAAACTTGTTTGCAAACCAAGTAAGTGCATCAGCATCGAAACAAAAAGCAAAAAAATGCACAAGTATACAAGCCTCTTACCTTTAGAGGCCATCAATTCAAAATCAATGAAGTAGCGGCTTCGATCGATGAGGTGGTCGAAGTGCCAAAGTTTAAGAGGTCTCTTGTAAATGTTCTCTATCACTTCAAATTCCTCCTTGCTCAACTCGAATATCATACTATTATTTGCACAACAGCCCTCAATAGTTAGAAAATTAAAGTTTGGAATATAGAACGTAAACTACTTAGGCTGGGAGACTCACGAGCTTCGTAGTACTGGGTCAGTACTGTGCAAACCAAGGCTGTGTCCCCCTCCATTGCCTGCCACCTGCCTCTTACCCAGAACCACGACTCCTTCCACCCCTTGATAGAAGAAGGCAGCCCCACCACAAATGGTGCGTGAGACCCCCAAGGAGTTAAGTAATACTACCCCCTCGACTCCTTACCTATCACCCTGGGCTGGAACAAGGTCATGAAGATGTGGAGAGGCATGTCCTCTCCAAGTGACACTTCCTTCCACAGGATGTAGAGCCAACCAACTGGCTCCACCCATTTGGCAGAACCTGGGTCGACGTCAACATAAAGTTCCTCAGCACCGCCCTAAAGAAGGGGTGCAGAGGAAGACGCATACCTACCTTAAACAGGTATTCACTCACCGCCATGCACCCGAGCCTCGGGTACTAGCATTTTTACATAATGAGGTACACAGTACCTCTCCCTGATTTTCCCCAGCCTTTTCAAAGTTATATTTGAAGGCACTCTGGATGCCCCCATTCCTTACTGTAATCTACTAGCTCCTTGGTCATAGCATATTGCTCGACCACGGAGCCCCCTCTGTAACTTGCCCCCTCACCGAATGACACAATTGTTACCAATTCCCTACCTGAGGTGGACTCCATATCAGAATGAACTCAATGCAAAGGATTTACTGTGAAAATACCTAAGGGAAATGACTACGCAAATGGAGTAAAGTCGGAAAACGAGAAAAGTGACTACTTGGACGTCGAAAAACTAGAGTTTTTAGGATATCAGATTGCATGAAAATCCATAAAAATGGGGGTTCTCGCCTTTTATAAAGGGCCAGAACGAACCAAATCGTCTGATCAAGGCCTAGTGGATCTGAACCCTTCACTCTAAACCAAATCCAAAGCATTGAATTCAAACGGTTTTTAAAACCTGCGCTTCAAATTCAACCGTGTCCTCCACGTATCTCCCCAAACATGTCTGCTTCTAGAAGCTCCAGTTGTGCTCATAATTACGACTTTAATTCAACGAGAGCAAACGCCTTGGAAGTTTAACAGTCCAGCCACCTTTCCTCGAGAATATGAGTAAAACATCAAATCATTGGCACAACTACCGAGGAATAATTATTACCTATGGGCCTCAGATTTCAGCCTCTACAAGCCTTGTAGGTTCGGTTCCTCAACCACCTCGGCTTCATCACATTTTAGCCTAGGAATCCTCGCAGCCTAGGAAGCCTCGCAGGTTCAGTTTCTCAACCACCTCGACTTTAGCACATTTCAGCCTAGGAATCTGATGCGAACCCCGTAGCAACGTTGACTACGAAACCCACAACGAGATTGACGAACCCAAGAGAGCCAAATTAATCCAAGAATTTAGGATTAACCCAAAAGAGAGTCAAACCAAAAAACCCAACAAGAACGACGCTTGAAAGACCCCTTGATCACGCAATCCAATAATTAAATCCGGTTGTTTGAACGCCACAAGTTAACACTTGATAAGTTCGAAGTTGTTCAATGAAGAACGATGAAGAGAAGACAATACGCCTCACTTTAATTCAATCCCAATAATGTCAAAGGTTTTTAACAATTGAATGGAAACTCCTATTTATACTAAACCTAAAAACTAGGTAAAAATCGTGCAAAAGTCGAGCATAATCTCCAAAATATGGAAAAGAATCAAAGTCTAACAAAATATAGAAAATTGCCAAAATTGAAAAATTCGCCAAATTTTTGACTTGTGCGGCCGCACGGTGTATTTCCATGCGGTCGCATGGTTCAACAAAAAATCTCAATTTAAGTTTCGTTATGCCACTGTGCGGCCGCATGGTGTTTTGCCTATGCCGCTGTTTTCAGCCTTCGGTTTCGTCGCATGATAACAAATTGATCCAAGTTGATTCGGCCTTCGACCTGAACATGAAAGTTGCTCCATTTTGAGTCCTGAGCATGGTTCCATCAATGGTTTCTTGAATGAGCAATCCCATTGCTTGTTTTACTTGCTTTGCTCTTGATCGCGTCATTGGTCTGCCATCGACTATTAACGGGTCATGTCTCGCACTTGCCTTCGTCGGGCTCGACTTCTGGATCATATCATCCCCTCCCTCTTCAAAAGGATTCGTCCTCGAATCTGAACCTACATCAAATAGAGAGAGATCATATACATTAAAAGTAGCCGAAATATTATACTCACCTGGAAGGTCCAACTTGTAAGCATTGTCTTTTCTCTTTTCAATCACTTGAAATGGACCATCGCCCCTCGGCTGCAACTTAGACTTCCTTTGCTCCGGAAACCGCTCTTTCCTAAGGTGCACCCAAACCCAATCTCCTGGCTCGAATGTCACGTGCTTCCTACCTTTGTTCGCCTGCGACGCAACCAACTTACTTTTGTTTTCAATTTGCGCTTTTACCTTTTCATGGAGTGACTTAATCAATTCCGCCTTCTTTTTGCCATCTAAACTACCACGTTCATTTACAGGTAAAGGAATTAAATCCAAAGGAGTTAGTGGATTAAAACCATATGCAATTTCAAATGGAGAATATGACATAGTAGAGTGAACAGCTTGATTGTATGCAAATTCAACAAACGGTAGACACTCCTCCCAACTCTTCAAATTTTTATTGATTACTGTGCGTAACAATTGTGTCATAGTCCTATTCACTACCTCGATTTGTCCATCCGTTCGTGGGTGACAAGTTGTGGAAAATAGAAACTTAGTGCCTAACTTACCCCACAAAACTCTACAAAAGTGACTCAAAAATTTGACATCCCGATCCGACACTATGCTTCTAGGAACCCCATGTAAACGCACAATCTCTTTAAAGAATAAGTCAGCAATGTTCATGGCATCGTCAGTTTTGTGACATGGTATAAAATGTGCCATTTTGCTGAACCTATCTACAACCACAAAAATAGAATCCCGACCTCTCTTAGTCCTAGGTAAACCCAAAACAAAGTCCATCGAGATATCAACCCAAGGCTCACAAGGTGTAGGTAAAGGTGTGTACAAACCTTGTGGTAAAACCTTAGATTTAGCCTTTTTACAACCTATGCATCGACTACAAATTCGCTCAACATCACTTTTTATCTTAGGCCAATAAAAATGCTCCTTCAATACACCTAAAGTCTTTTGAACTCCAAAGTGTCCCATCAATCCACCACTATATGCCTCCCTTACTAACAATTCTCGAATAGAACAATTAGGAATACATAACCTATTTTTCCAAAATAAATACCCCTCATGCCTAAAGAACCTATCAATCGCCCCCTTAATGCATGAGAAATAAATATCCGAAAAATCAACATCTTTTTCATATAATTTCTTAATATATTCAAACCCAAGTCACTTAGAATCAAGAGTAGTTAGCAATACGTACCTTCGAGACAACGCATCTGCCACCACATTTTCCTTACCTTGTTTATACCGAATGATGTATGGAAAGGTCTCAATGAATTCCATCCACCGTGCATGCCTCTTGTTCAATTTACCTTGTCCCCGCAAGTGCTTTAGTGACTCATGATCAGTGTATATTACGAACTCCTTCGGCCATAGATAATGTTGCCAAGTCTCCAAAGCTCGAACAAGTGCATAAAGTTCTTTGTCATATGTAGGATAATTTAAAGCAGCTCCACTCAATTTCTCGCTAAAGTATGCAATAGGCCTCCGATCTTTCATTAAAACTGCTCCAATCCCTATTCCTGATGCATCACACTCAATCTCAAATGTTTTGTCAAAATTAGGTAATGTCAAAACAGGTGCTTCACACAATCTACCTTTAATAGTATTAAATGCAAGTTCCTGTTCAACACCCCAATAAAAACCTACACTCTTTTTAACTACTTCCGTGAGTGGTGCAGTGATAGTGCTAAAATCCTTCACAAATCGCCTATAAAAACTAGTCAAATCATGAAAACTCATAACTTCTATTATACTTTTAGGTGTCGGCCAATCTCTAATAGCTTTTATCTTTTCATAGTCTACTTCTACCCCATTAGCACTAACCACAAAACCAAGAAAAATAACTCTATCTATAAAAAACGTGCATTTCTTAAGATTAGTATAGAGTTGTTCTTTCCTTAAAATAATTAGCACACATTTTAAATGTTCCAAATGCTCTCCTAGGTTTTTGCTATAGATTAAGATGTCGTCGAAATAAACCACAACAAATTTTCCTATAAAAGCACGTAAAACATGATTCATTAAACGCATAAAAGTGTTAGGTGCATTTGTGAGTCCAAATGGCATAACCAACCATTCATATAAACCATATTTAGTTTTAAAAGCCGTTTTCCATTCATCACCCTCCCACATACGAATTTGATGATACCCGCTTTTTAAATCAATTTTAGAAAATATGCAATCACCATGTAATTCATCAAGCATGTCATCTAACCTAGGTATAGGGTGACGATACTTTACCGTTATGTTGTTGATAGCCCTACAATCCACGCACATTCGTCATGTTCCATCCTTTTTTGGTACAAGCAAAATCGGTACAACACAAGGACTCATGCTTTTCATCACGTATCCTTTGCTCATTAACTCCTCCACTTGCCTTTGAAGCTCCTTAGTCTCCTTAGGATTACTTCAATAAGCCGGTCGATTTGGAATGACAGCTCCGGGTATGAAGTCAATTTGATGTTCAATGACTCGAATAGGCAGCAATCCACTTGGTGCATCCTCCGAAAATACATCGTCGAATTCCTGCAACAAAGACTTAGCCAAACTAAGGAGGGGTCGGTTAGTTTCCTCAAAATTGAGGAGTGATTCCTTATAAACGAACAAGATCATCTCTCTTCTCTCAACTACCGCCCTCCTCAAATCACTCTCTTTTGCAAAGAAATTCACTCGTGTTTTCTCTCTTCTCTCGGGGCACTCTCTTTCTTTTCTCTCTTGTGATTGCTCTCTCTTTTTCTCTCTAATGGCTGTCAACATTTTCTCTTCTTTTCTCCAATTCACTATTTGCTCTCATTTTTCTAACTCTTTTGCTCTCCTCTCTTCCTCACTTCTCAATTTTAATTGGTCCTCATAGACTTGCGCCGGTGTTAATGGCACAAGAGTAATGGTCCTTCCATCCTTAATGAAACTATATCAATTTTTGTACCCATCATACATAGCTTTCCTATCGTATTGCCATGGCCGCCCCAATAAAATATGTCCCGCTTGCATTGGCACCACATCACATACTAACTCGTCCTTATAACTCCCAATTGACAAATTAAGTAACACCCTTCGATTCACCCTCACCTTGCCACTCTAATTCAACCATTGCAATTTATAAGGTCTCGGATGTCTCAACAATGTTAAACCCAATTTTTCTACAAGAGATACGCTAGCTACATTAGTACAACTACCACCATCAATTATAACACTACATACAGTATTGTTGACGTGGCATCGAGTGTGGAAAATGTTCTCCCGTTGCAACTCCTAGTCATCCGCTTTGACGTGAGTAGTGAGAGTTCGTCTTGTGACTAATAGATCCCCAACCGTCCCTTCAACTTTTTCTTCTTCACTAACACCCTCCAACGTCGGCATGTCATCAAACTCGCCAACACTATGCTCACAATCTCTCCATTATCCCACAACACAATCGTCCGTTTGTTTGGGCATTGAGAAGTAATATGTCCCATTCCTAAACATCTAAAACATTTGAAGTCCCGATTGCGCGACAGTTGTGCCTCCGGTTTTGATATTGGTTTGCTAGCATTTTCATCCTTTCCCTTTTGCCAATCATTTTTACCTCTAGGTGCAGCCCCATTATTGTTGTTGTCATCCCACTTTGATTAGGAGTCGAAGTACCTAACGGTTGCCTTGACGTTCCATTCCTCTTCAATTGCCTCTCAACCTTCATTGCCACATGTAACATGTCCTCGATTTCCACATAATGTTGCAACTCTACAACGTTTGCAATATCCCGATTTAACCCATTCAAGAACCGTGTCATGGTAGCCTCCCAATCTTCCTCCACATTAGCTCGAATCATAAGAATTTCCATCTCCTTGTGAAATCCTCTACGCTTTTTGATCCTTGATACAAACTTTGCAATTTTTGATGGATTTCCCTATAATAGTGACTCGAAACAAACCTCCTCCTCATCAACATCTTCAACTCATCCCAAGTGCTAATTGGCCTTTTCTGACCCCTACGCCGTGATGTAAGTACTTGATCCCACTAAGATATCGCGTAATCCATGAATTCAAGCACCGCCAATTTTACATTTTTCTCCTCCGAATAATTATAGCACTCAAAAATCATCTCAACCTTCCTTTCCCACTCAAAATATGCTTTTGGATCGCTTCTCCCCTTAAATTGCGGAATAGTCATTTTAATACTCCCCAAATTTCTATCTACTTCATCTCCTAAGTTATTTCTATCCCGTCTTTCCATCCTATCGCCCCTATGCCTCGCTCGATCCATATCAATGTCATTTTCATCAAAATCATCCTCATCACTCTGATACTCATCTCGCCTTCCTCTCCTAGATTCACACCTACCTGGCCCCCTAGCATTAGACATCTCTTTTTGTCCTCGGCTAAGATTTGCAATTCTAGTACCCATTTGTGCCATCCATTCCCCTTGCCTATCTACCTTCTCCTTAACATCACCAAGTACCCTTTCAAACCTCCTTATCATGTCCTCCGATGCATTGTTGTCATTACCGTTTCGGCTTGAATTAGAACCTTCTCTTTCCGACATCATATCACACAATTTTTTTATGCCTCACAAAGATTTCACTCGGAAAACACTCACTATGGCTTTTTCCCTTCATTAAACTCACCACTCGGCCTTTTACCACTCAAAGTCTCCCTCCAAGCACTTTAAAGAACCAAGTGAACTAAATCAATTATTTTACCGGTAATTCAAACAAACCGAATATGAATCAAAGACCACGAAACTCAAAGGACTTGAATAAGTGGAATAGATGAATGTTTTGATACGAATATGTGAATAGACTCAAAAGAAGACAGAAAGACTCGAACCCAATTGAATATCCCAAAAATCAAACACAATGTAGGAATTGTTGTTGGTAGAAAAAAAAACACAAAATCAAACGATGATATCAAATTTTATATATATAACTAAGAAAGAACAATTAACGACCCAAACAAATAAAGAAAAGATATAACCTTCAATTAATTTGGAGCCAAAACTCTGATACCAACTGATGCGAACCCCGTAAAAACATTGACTACGAAACCCACAACGAGATTAACGAACCCAAGAAAGCCAAATTAATCCAAGAGTTTAGGATTAACCCAAAAGAAAGTCGAACCAAAAAATCCAACAAGAGCGAAGCTTGAAAGACCCCTTGATCATGCAATCCAAGAATTAAATCCGATTGTTTGAACGCCACAAGTTAACACTTGATAAGTTCGAAGTTGTTCAATGAAGAACGATAAAGAGAAGACAATACGCCTCACTTTAATTCAATATCAATAATGTCAAAGGTTTTTAACAATTGAATGGAAACTCCTATTTATACTAAACCTAAAAATTAGGTAAAAATCGTGCAAAAGTCGAGCATAATCTCCAAAATATGGAAAAGAATCAAAATCTAACAAAATATGGAAAATTGCCAAAATTGAAAAAAAATTTCAAATTTTTGAGTTGTGCGGCCGCATGGTGTATTTCCATGTGGTCGCATGGTTCAAAAAAAATTTCAATTTAAGTTTCGGTATGCCAATGTGCGGCCGCATGGTGTTTTGCCTGTGCGGCCGCACAGGCTTGTTTTCAGCCTCCGATTTCTTCGCTTGATAACAAATTGATCCAAGTTGATTCGGCCTTCGACCCGAACATGAAAGTTGCTCCATTTTGAGTCCCGAACATGGTTCCATCAATGGTTTCTTGAACGAGCAATCCCATCGCTTGTTTCACTTGCTTTGCTCTTAATCGCGTCATTGGTCCGCCATCGACTATCAACAGGTCTCGTCTTGCACTTGCCTTCGTCAGGCTCGACTCCTGGATCATATCAGAATCCTTGCAGCCTAGGAAGCCTCGCAGGTTCGATTTCTCAACCACTTCAGCTTCATCACATTTCAGCCTAGGAAGCCTCGCAGGTTTGGTTTCTCAACCACCTCGACTTCATCACATTCCAGCCTAGGAATCCTCGCGGATTCGATTTTTCAACCACCTCGACTTCATCACATTTCAGCCTAGCAAGCCTCATAGGTTTGGTTTCTCAACCACCTCGGCTTCATCATTTTCATCACTCCTCAACAACAGCACATCTCTAACTCCAACCATGATATAAATATCTATACTTGGACTTGAGGGACTATTATTTGGGGTACAAAAATTTTATTTAGGGTACAAAAATCTCTTTCAAACTTAACTGACTGGCATTACTTCATCCAAGTTCTCGCATTACATAAATGGCTAAACTTGGATTTAGGGGACTATTGTTACGTGTTGACACACTTGACCAACCCACTGGGGCCCACGGCCTACTCATGCCAAACCACGCGGCACTCCAGTCGAGGTATATATGGCCGATGCTCTCATGCCGAAGCACTATGAAAAGTAGTTGAGGCCATGATGCGGAAGCACCATGAAAATGGAGCCGAATCCCTGAAGTGGAAGTATTATGTAAATAGAGGAGGCCCTGTTGGCTGAAGCTCAATAGCCGAGGTAGCAACCTCCGGATCACAAAGGAGCACCTTCCATAGACACTTCTCCCAAGTGATGTTCTACACAAAGATCTTACTTGAATGATTATTAGGACGTTTGTCATGAGTGTAAATGTTAAGTCTTGTCACTAGTAGAGGCGACTCTACCAATCAGTAAATGTATAGCAGGCTAGGTGCGACTGATGTCTACAATTTGACATATAAATTGTCCGGATAAAGCCACGTGTACCCCGAACCAAGGGTCACGATCTAACTAGTAACACTATAAATACTCCATCATATACCCCATACAAAGGCTAATGCAATAATCAATACAAGAAACAACACTTTACTTAACTCTCTCTTATTATCTTGCAACACAATACGAGTTTACACATTTTTACATATACGTTTATAAATATCGATTGATAATTATTGTACAATGGTCTTCGATTATCTCGCCGGATTTCGAATGTTCTCGTCCCGCATCGTGGAGCTACTCCCATGCCCCTGATCTATCTGTTCTAGATCGTCCACGTGTCTTTGCGTGTTGGACTTTCGCTTACGTGTGTGTGGGTGGGTCTGGCATCTGTTGGCAACATTTTCTGGGTTCAACAGCTACCACAATTTTTCCTTTAAAATTTTTATACCAATTATCTGACAATCTCAGTTAAGCCTATGTTTGGTTTATGTTTGCAAATATAAAGGAGTAAGAATTTTCATTGTAGAATAAAAGTAAATTTAATTAGATTAATGATTCCCTATGGAGGATATAATTTTCTTTTAAATATTTAATAACTTGCAAAAGATGGTCCTGTTTCGCGCGTGTTAATTCGCTAACAATTAAAGAGGATCAGATGATTGTGTAAGGGACGAAACCTCTTGAGACAAAGTCCCAAAAAGGGGTGTTCTTTTTATTGGCGATGAACTTTACAATTGGAAACGAAAAACAACGTGCCTCCAAGGGGCGCAAGCACACGAGTTACAGAAAAGAAAGTGTTTAAGTCTAAAAGCTAAAGAAATGAAAATTACATATTCTCTGTTCGAGAGTTTTGGATTCGGTCCCTTGCTTCTATGTCCTTTCTCCCTTTTATACTTCATAGGCGATCCGTTTGTGATTAACTGCTCTAAAAAATTGCTTGATCGCCCTATAACTACCCACTTTCTTTATAGTGGCTATTTTGTCATGAAACTGTCCTTTTAACTGCTGTCATTATCTTGCATCGTTCAACCGCTTTCGATTGAATCCCTTGAGTCGTGGAACGTGATAAGGTTACTTTAGCAACTGTCTCAATAACCGCATTTCTTGATAATCATAATGCGTTATGTTTGTTAATACCTTGGGCGACTTGAAGATTTGGGCGAGAATAGAGTAACAGCTCTGGGCGATCGTATGCCACTCCATTCGCTCAGATTCTGAGCGATTTGCAAACTTGGGCGATGGCGTTACTGCACTCTTGGGCCCCTTATTTGGGCCTTCACCTGGATTCGTTCAATTGGATTTCGTTTTTTGGGCTATCTGATTTGGGGATCCTCCAATTGGGCTTTACTCTCTGGGCTGAATTTTTATGTGTCAACAATTACCCCCCAATATGGCAGAATTAATAATAATTATTGAATTTTGCCATATTCACTTCACGTTTCCAGCAACGTTCGCGATTCCCAAAGAATTTCAATCATTGTTTCCCTCTATAACTTGAAAAGGTGCGTCACTTTATAAACCCTTATAAACTCCAAACACGCCATTTCACTGCTACCAAACCACGTCTCATATTTCTTGCGCATCCTTCACGAATCACTGTTCATCTTTTGCTTCCTTGTTACGTAACTCTGAAAAGCTTCGTTCCTTCTTCAATGGCTGCTTCACAATCTCAAGCTAGCGACTCCTTTAGTTTTGATGACTTTCAGAAACTTCTGAGTCGTCCATACGTAACCCCAAGTTTTCTCGTGCCCGCCGATGTTGAACGTAATGAGTTTTACTTGGGTCCTTTCTTCAACAATGCGGAGGCAGTTGAACAGGCGACGGTGGGTCAGCTGTTTCCTTGCACTCATGGCCCTCCTTTTCTGAACTCTCTGCCGCTGGGGCCACTTCGTGAAAGAGGTATTCGCACTAGGCCCAAATCTGACGTAGCTTTTCGTAGGTGGCATGCTCGTCTTGTGGGTCATAGTCCTACTAAGGCACTTTCTGATAGCGCTAGGATTTCTGATTTGTTGGAAGTCTCTATTCGCCCCCCCTACTTTTGATTCAGCGCTCTTTCCGATTGCTTTGAGCTTTTGGTCCTCTGAGTATAACACCTTTATTTTTCCTCTTGGCCCCATGTCTATTACGTTAAGGGATGTTGGGGCCTTGGTAAATTTACCACCTTTGGGCGATACCATTTTCCCAGGCATCTTAGTTTCTGGTGGCGCCCCACAATTCGGTAAAAACTATACCGATTCTTATTCAAGCCTACAGACACTCCACAATCATTCGAGTGCTGAGCCTACCCATGCTGAGCGAGTGGCCTTCCTTTTAGTTTGGCTTTGTAAATATGTGTTGTGCGTGCCTAGTATAAAGCCCTCTCTGAGTTATCTGCCTATAGCGCACGAACTGGCGCGTGGCAGGCCTTTGAATTTATGTTCTTTGTTTTTGGCTGCCCTTTATAGAGGTATGGCTTTTCTTCAGGCTCAATTGAAGAATGGTGCATCTCCTACTGGCAGTGGACCTCTTTGGTTCACTCAGCTGTGGTTGAGATCCTATTTTCCATCGCTTGGTGCTCCATCCATTTCTCGTCCTTCTGCTAGCTGTTACGGGCTAGCTATGGAGCCCTTAACTCCTGTAAGTATGTCCAGAAGGGACATTTTTTCATTCTTTTATTCTTTAGATTCAATCTCTTCCTTCTTTCCTTTTCCTCCTTTTTTGACTCCGAACTATGTACATCCTCCTTCTACTATAGATAGCGCGAGCACCTCCCTGCTCATTTGGATCCAGTTCTTAACTGGGAGGGAGCTTTTCCATGATATCTTAACTGGGACCAATGCCAAAGCAGGGGTAGAAATTTATGTTCCCCAATTTTTTGCTCGGCAGCTTGGTTTCAGCCAAACTTGGCATGTTCCTCTTTGATATTCGAAGAACTTAAACGACCGTTTTCATACCATTAATAAGGTGGAAGCAGAGGCTATAAACGCTCGCAACCTCCATTTATCAAGCCATTTTTCATTAGCCTCTTTTAATCCTTGTCATGCTACTCACCCTCTTTTCGAACAACTTTGGCCATCGGTGAAGCGCAGATTATTTGCGACTGAGGCCAATCGTGCCTTTCATTCATTAGACCAACCGAGTATTTCTTCTCCTCCTCCTGTTTTGGTCACTCCTTTGTCTATTCGGAACCCCTTTCCTTCTCGTCGTACTAAACAATCTGCTCGTCCATCTTCTTCTCTCCCTGCCAGGCCAACTATGGCCAAGAGTGCTCCAAGCCGTAAACGGTCAGCCTCAGCATCTCCCATTCTGGAGGATGATGTTGATGATGATGTCCCTCTCATAGTTAAAAGAAAGGTAATTAAATTGGTCTATTTACAAGTATGCTCTTCCCCATTTGAAATTTTTCTGTGTATTGATGATCCTTTGGACTTTTCAGAAAAGCTCAGCTTCCCCTTCAAAGGCTTTGGCATTACCAACTCCTACTCCATCATCCTCTGCTGAGGCTACTTCATCCAAACCGGTTGATGATGGGACCATGCTTAAAGATACATCTTCAGTCCCAGATTCTTCATCACAACCCATGAATGAGTCACCTTCCTCCCAAGGCGTCGACCCCCCAATCATTGAAGCAGAAGGTAATTCAGTTTTTGATGTCTTACCTTTGCTCGTGCTATTGGTTTCTGACTGGTTGCTCTTTGAACTTTTGCAGATACTCCTATGAGTCCGCCCGTTGTGGCAACATCTTCTCGCTCGGACAAGGGAAAGTCCTCACGAATGGATGAGTCGTTGGTGGCCGGCTTGGCTGAGGGCGCCCCATCTTCTACGATTGTCGACGAGGTAGTTTTTCTCTGTGCTCCATTCCTATTTCCAACTTGTTCGTTGTAGCGAATATTTTTAATGTTGGCAATCTTCTTTGCAGGATGCTGACAGGATTGTGCGTTCTATCCAGGATTTGTTCGCTTCCTGGGGACAGGTCCAAATGCCTCGCCCTGCTCCATCTGATCGTCCTGCTGCTTCTTTAGAAGAGGACTTGAAGTTCTTGAAGGAGTTGGTATTTGAGTACGTGTCCTTCATGGACATGGACATTGGAAGGGCTAGTGCTGCCAGACACAAGGATGAACTTGAGCGCTTGAGTGCGAAGTTAGAGCAAGCACTGACGCTTCCGTCGCTCAATCTTTCTACCGACTTTAAAGCGACGTTGAAGGTCATTCACTCCAAGGTCCTTACTATGCTGGCCAAGAACGCTAAACTAAAGGCCAAGCGTACTCAATATCTTCGAGCCGTAGCTGAGAAAGAGTCTTTGCGCTTGGAGATCAACAAGGCTAAAGACGAGTTGAAAGAAATCTCTTCCGAAGTCATGATTGAAGACTCCTTGATGGTTAATTTGGCTGCTCAGATGAGGGAACTTCAAGCCAAAATGGACGATTGCAGGGCGAGGATGGCCGCTAAAAAATGCAACACCTCTCAGGGAATTGAGCGAACTAAATCCTTGGTCGAACAGTACAAGAAGCTGGAGGTTGATGATGATGACGTTGCAGCTGAATTGAACATCACTACCTCCCGACAGAACGAAGATTGGGAAAAACTTAGGGAACGAATTCGTTCCTTATGGGGTGGAATGTAATTAAGACACACGATGTCTTTTCTCTTTTGTAATTTTGTTCCTTATTAATGGTCATTAATTTCTTGTGCATTTATTTGATGTTTATTTTCTAATCATCAATTCTTTAAGCATTTAACTGCTTTGCATTAAGCATTTTGTCCATTCCCTTCTGATATTCCCACTACTGTTCCCAAGACTTAGGGCCATTTAATTCCGTCTATTAGACAGAAATGTGGCTGTTCATATTCTGTCTCTTCATTTTCACCCCCCTATAAATGTTTCGCATTTTTCATCCTCTATCTTCATCTCCTCATTTTCTTATTCGAAACCAATTTGCTGCCATTTCTTGGCATTCTGACGATCAATCTGATCCAAAAATGGACTGTTTAGTCCGTCCGCCTTATATTTACTTTGATGTCCCCTTTGGTATGGGAGGTATAGGAAATATTTTCTGGCCCGCAGCGAAATTTTTACCTGCAAAATTCTTCACATCGTCTCTTTGTTCTTCACAAGGAGTCAATGATGGAAGGCAATTTTTGGGCTGCTCATGGGCCATTTTGCTTGCTGAGAGTGCTTCTCAGCTTGCCTGCTGAGAGTGTTTCTCAGGCTATTTGCTCGCTATTGCAGCGATGCATTTAGGAATGTGGTGAGGCCAGTCACCCTCTCACTCGTCAATCCCACCACTGCAGCGATGCATTTAGGAAGGTGGTGAGGCCAGTACACCCTCTTACTCGTCGATCCCACTATTGCAGCGATGCATTTAGGAAGGCAGTGTGAAGCTTACTCAGTGATCGACTGGGAGATCATCTTACTTTAGTTGTATTTTGTAACACGCCTATTACTTGTATCTTTTATATTCTTGTAATGAACGTTTGGTAATAAAGAACTTTATTCGAACGTATTTTGCTCTGTCTTTATTATCTTTTGATTGTCCAGAATGTTTGGTTATGTTTATATCTGTTCGCATTCCCATAAAGAAGGAACATATTTTTTCAAATATTTGCCATTAATGAATCTTACGTGCTTGGTGCCGTCTAAATTTTCTAAGTGGTATGCTCCATTAGGCAATACACTATTTATTTTGTATGGTCCTTCCCAGTTAGGCGACCACTTCTCGTACTTTGGATCCTTGGTATCCAAAGGGAGTATCGTCTTCCAAACTAGTTTACCCTGGCTGAACGACTTGGCTATGACTTTTTTATTATAAAATTTAGCCATTCTTTGCTTTTGAACTTGCAACCTATCCAAGACGTCCAACTTCAATTCATCTAAACTTAATAAATTTTGAACTAGCGATTCGGCATACTCATCATCATTCAACTTATGTTGTAAGCACATTCGAATTGATTGCACGTTGATTTCCATAGGCAAAACAGCCTCCTGTCCATAAACAAGTTGGAAAGGAGTAACTTTGGTACTTGACCGATGTGATGTTCTATAAGCCATAAGGCCTTATTCAAACATTCGTGCCAATTTCTGGCGTTTTCATCTATCATCTTTCTGATGATATCTTTTAGAATTTTATTAGAAGATTCCGCTTGTCCGTTGGATTGAGCGTAGTACGGTGTGGAGTTTACTAATTTAACCCCAAACTCGCTCAAAAATTTGTTCACTTGATCCCCATTCCAAGATGTTCCGTGATCTACCATTAAAGTTTGTGGAATTCCAAACCTATAAATAATGTGATCACGAATAAACTCTATAACATTCTTCTGGGTGATCTCTTTTAAAGGTACCGCTTCTACCCATTTAGTGAAATAGTCGGTTGCAACTATAACAAAAGTATGTTGCTTGGACGATGGAGGGTAGATCTTCCCTATTAGATCTATCGCCCAACCTTTGAACGGTCAAGGTTTAATAATAGGTGCCATCTTTCGCGCTGGCGCCCTTTGTATTGGACCATGCTTTTGGCATGCTAAACAACTTTTTGCATATTGAACGCATAGTTCTCCCATCTTTGGCCAAAA
>NC_036246.1:9490477-9492090 GCF_002742605.1 Olea europaea var. sylvestris
TCTAAGGTGAATGCGAATTTGTAGCAAATCCCTAAAGGATTAATTAGTGCTACTCCTACTCCTGCACCTTTAGAGGTCTTTGACCCATCGAAATACAATACCCAAGGTTTTAATCCGAACGAGTTGATTTCTAATTCGATTTCTTCAGGCATGTCAAGGCATGGATGATCGGTTAGGAAGTTAGCCAAAGCCTGATTTTTGACTGCCTTTTGAGGTATATATTGTATTTCGAACTCTGATAAAGCTAGTGTCCAAAGGCCTACCCTTTGGTGGAAAATAGGGCGCGAGAACATATATTTGACTAAATTTACTTTAGAAATTAAATAAACGGTTACGGGCCGTAAATAAGCCCTTAATTTTGTACATGTGAAATACAGTGCTAGACACAATTTTTCAACAGCGGAGTAATTACATTCACATTTCGTTAACCATCTACTTAAATAATAAATTAACCTTTCTTCACCAAATTGGTCTTCCTGTGCGACCATTCCAGCTATTGATTCTTTTTCAGCCAATACATACACTTTCATTGGCCGTCCCGGATTGGTGACACCAACACTGGTGGACTTGATAGATATGTCTTCAGGCTTTCAAAAGCCTTTTGATGTTCTTCTTTCCAGACGAATTCGTCCTGATTTTTCAGCTTCAATAGCGGCGAAAAAACTTTAGTTCGCCCTGTACAGTTAGAAATGAAGCGTCTTAAAAAATTTACTTGGCCTAGAAACCTTTGCAACTCCTTTTTATTGCTAGGTGGTTTGGCTTCTAGGATGGCCTTCGCTTTATTTTTATCAAGTTCAATCCCTCTCGTTTACTAAAAAACCAAGAAAATTCCCTGCATTAACACCAAATGCACACTTCAAGAGATTCAACTTTAGCTTATATTGCCTCATTCGTTCAAACGAACATTTTAACTGTTCGAAATGGTCTTTTTCTTTAATAGATTTGACTACTATGTCGTCTACATACACCTCAACAAACTTGCCTATCATGTCGTGAAAGATTAAATTCATTGCCCTTTGATAAGTTGCCCCTGCATTTTTTAGGCCGAAAGGCATGACCACCCATTCAAAACATCCTAGAGACCCAGGGCATCTAAATGCAGTTTTGTGTATGTCTTTTTCAGCTATATAAATTTGATTGTATCCTGAATACCCATCCATGAAAGAATACATGACATGTCCGGCAGTTGAATCTACTAAAGAATCCACCGTGGGCATTGGATACTCATCTTTGGGTGTAGCTGTGTTCAAATTTCTAAAGTCTATACACACCCTTAGTTTACCATTCTTTTTTAATATTGGCACAATATTCGACAACCATTCAACATATCTGGCTGTTCTTATAAAACCTGCTTTCAATAATCGCTCTATCTCTTTCTTAATCTCAGGGAGTACATTAGGAGCAAAACGCCTAGGAGGTTGCCTATGAGGTTTAAAATTAGGCTTAGTCGGTAACCTATGTTCCACCAAGGCTCTATCTAAACCAGGCATTTTTTCATATTCCCAAACAAAACAATCTTTGTACTCTTTTAACAAAGCGATTAATTTATTACTAACCTCTTGGTCGAGCATCTAGCTAATGAACGTTGGGTGATCTTCTCCTTCATTGCCAAT
>NC_036246.1:9492141-9493702 GCF_002742605.1 Olea europaea var. sylvestris
GTCTGGCTTTGAAGGCCTGAATATCGGCCATTTGCTTTTGCAATTCAGAATCCATTCAAGATTCCTTGATTATTCTTTTGCCAATCACTGGCTCTCCTAAGGCCACTATGTTTGGCCTCATCTGTTTGAATATCTCAGTGAGTGCGTCCACTGAGAATGGTTCTTCGCTTTGTACGACAACCTGAGTTTCTTCCCCGTCTTGTACCACTCTGACAGGTCCATAGTTTCCTTCGTACATAAACTTTTCCACTGAGTTTGCTTCTGCGACAAAAGGCCTATGATCGGCCTGCACCACTTCTGCTTCGCCTTTGTCATTCCAAAAAATCAGGCATTGATGGAGCGACGAGGGTATACATCGACTTCCGTGTATCCAATCCCTTCCTAGGAGCACGTTGTAACTAGTAGGACCATCTATTACAAAGAAGACAGTGGTCCTAGTAGTCGTACCTATAGTTATGTCTAATGGCATAACTCCCTTAGCTGAAGTTACTCCTCCATTGAAGCTGGTGAGGATGACTTCTGTAGGAATCATATCACCCTCTGTCTTTGCGAGCTTTCTCATCATTCTGGATGGAATGGTGTTTATAGCTGCTTCATTGTCGACAAGAACTTTTGCCACTGGGACGCCGTTAACTAGAGCTTTAACGTATAATGGCTTCAGGTGTTTTGTCAACTTCATGGCTGGCCATTTAAAAACAACCTTTTCGGCAGCCTCTATTTCTACCTCTTGCTTGTTTTCCGTCGAATTATCCCCTTGTGATAGGTCGACGTGTAGTATGTCACGCTGATCCTCTGTCTCCTGAATTTCCTTCTTACTTTTTTCTAATGCTTCCTCATCAGTTATCCAACCTGTGGAAGGAGGCATTATTTTTGGAGGTGACCCATACTTCT
This sequence comes from Olea europaea var. sylvestris, assembly GCF_002742605.1. NCBI lineage: Eukaryota > Viridiplantae > Streptophyta > Magnoliopsida > Lamiales > Oleaceae > Olea > Olea europaea. The sequence goes on from NC_036246.1 coordinate 9,493,033, forward strand.
CAGAGCGAGGCACTCTCTTCTTCCTTTTGGGTATCCCGTACAGTACGTAGAAATCGAAAGGACGCCCAGATGGCTCCCCCAATAAGTCTACTTCGCGGACTCCCTCTTGATGTAGTTGCTTAAACAGAGTATTGCGTGATACTCCTCTCTTTTTCCTTTCTGCTTCTAGGTCGATTTCTTCTTCAATGTCTGTCATCCCATCGTCATCTTCATCGTTGTAGGCCTCTCCAGAAGTCTGGCCTTCTTCACATACCAGCACACAGGCTTCTCCTTCGTTATCCTCCCTCTCTTCTTCTTTTTCCTTATTTTTGAACTCATTGGCCAGTAGGTAATTATTGGCCATGACAGAAGGCAACGTACCGAATTGGATAGCAAGGGGCTCATCTAGATCTTCTTCATCCCTTTTGTCCCTCTCAAACCTTGATCTCTCAGAAGAGGTTTCTAACAGTTCTTTCATTGATTCATCTGTACCAGTCTCTTTATTACCCTTTAGGACATTTTGATTGGCTACCTTGAGTAGTAGAGGTGCTTTAGGGTGTGGCATTCCTTGTTGCTGCCTCATCATCCGTCCGTAGTTTCGCTGGAAACGCCTTTGTTGAGTCCTAGTCATCCCATCGAAGGGTATTGCTCTTCCTGCAGTGTACTGGAATGAATGCCATACATTTGGCCG
>NC_036246.1:9494682-9498986 GCF_002742605.1 Olea europaea var. sylvestris
GGGAAAAGTCTCATTTTATGGTAATCGGTTACATCACCACTTTGCAATGTGAATCGCCCTATGTGTTCTAGAGTAGACACCTCTCCCAGACCAGTAAACAGTGAGAATTTTGGCACTTTGTACCCTCTAGGCCATGGATATGCTTGGTCTACCCAATCAGGATATGGCTTTGTGTAAGTCGGTCTAATGACAGGACGCACCCCAAAGGCCATCTGATCCTGCACGATTTCCATAATCTGATTTCTTAACATGACATTGGGATCATATGGAATTCCTACAGGCTGATTAACCGATTGATTTGCATGAGGTCTGATGTTTGGTCCTTGATTGGCAACAAAATTACCATAGTTAGGGCCATTACCATTAGCCTGGACATCTACTCCCTCGTTACCACGTGGAATATTCTGTCCATTGTTTAGGACATTATCTCTCACATTTGGATTACCCCCCAAGTTAGGCATACCATTACCACTACTTTGATTTGGTACTGTAGTACCCCCTTGGTTTGAAGTAGAGGGACCAGAAAGTGGTTCTACCCCTTGGTTCGGATTTAGGACTGAGGAATTATGTCCCACAATTGTCCTAGTTTGAAAGTGATTTGCAAGAGGTATAAGAAAGTGACTTGCAAGAGGTATAGCCGGTTGACATATTTGGCCCACTAACTTGTTCATTGTTTCATTCAACGTCTTTAGTTGTTTGGCCATATTGTCATAGTGTACATTACCATTTTGTGTAAATCTTTCCATATTATGAATACTTCGAAGATTTACCTGTTCAACGACGTCTTGCGTGAGTTCTCCAAGCAATGCACACATGGTTCGAGGACTCTACTCCGTCATTGGTTCGTAACGACTGTTACTGCTCTGATTTTGTCCATTTGTTCGTGGAGAGGCATGTTGCTCTTTATATCGCTCGATTACAGACTGGATTCCTCCCTGACTTGCTCCTTCCTTGTCGGATCTCTGAGGCATATTGTTTCACCTTTTGTACTTTCAACACCTAACACCACTGTCCCACTGGGCGTGCCAAATTGTTTCGCGCGTGTTAATTCGCTAACAATTAAAGAGGAGGATCAGATGATTGTGTAAGGGACGAAACCTCTTGAGACAAAGTCCTAAAAAGGGGTGTTCTTTTTATTGGCGATGAACTTTACAATTGGAAACGAAAAACAACGTGCCTCCAAGGGGCCAAGCACACGAGTTACAGAAAAGAAAGTGTTTAAGTCTAAAAGCTAAAGAAATGAAAATTACATATTCTCTGTTCGAGAGTTTTGGATTCGGTCCCTTGCTTCTATGTCCTTTCTCCCTTTTATACTTCATAGACGATCCATTTGTAATTAACTGCTCTAAAAAACTGCTTGATCGCCCTATAACTACCCACTTTCTTTGTAGTGGCCATTTTGTCATGAAACTGTCCTTTTAACTGCTGCCATTATCTTGCATCGTTCAACCGCTTTCGATTGAATCCCTTGAGTCGTGGAACGTGATAAGGTTACTTTAGCAACTGTCTCAATAACCGCATTTCTTGATAATCATAATGCGTTATGTTTGTTGATACCTTGGGCGAGTTGAAGATTTGGGCGAGAATAGAGTAACAGCTCTGGGCGACCGTATGCCACTCCATTCGCTCAGATTCTGAGCGATTTGCAAACTTGGGCGATGGCGTTACCGCACTCTTGGGCCCCTTATTTGGGCCTTCACCTTGATTCGTTCAATTGGATTTCGTTCTTTGGGCTATCTGATTTGGGGATCCTCCAATTGGGCTTTACTCTCTGGGCTGTTCGATTTGGGCTGAATTTTTATGTGTCAACAGGTCCTACCAGAGACAATTGGTTGCATAATTACGTGTCCAAAATGTTCAAAACTAATACATGATTGATGTAATGTCCATATTTTTTTAAGCAACAAAATAAATACACTAGTGCCAGGAAAAAAGATAAAGAATGGATGCATGTTGTCGATTTCATTCTCATAAATATCACCCCTAGTGTGTCACAAAATCCGTGTCGTTGCGCTACTGTCCGCTAAATTATAATAAAAAAGTTGGAAGATCTTTGATAGCTTGTTGCTCGTTTCGTAATTTAGATGCAGCATACTGAACAATATAAAAAAGATTTTATCGTATTAGTAACCAGTGCATGGTAAAATATCTTTATGCTCTGTTTTGTTTATCATATGTTATTCGAGTTTTTATTTTATATTGTCTATTTTATTTTTTTTTCTCCAAAGTTTTCTAGAAATAAGATGGAGAAGAAAAAAAATCATGTAATAAGGAATCAATTTTTGTTTGTATAATACTTCAAATTTCAAAACATCATATTATATGAATATATTTGAAGTTTTTTCTATATTGACAGCTTGTTTGGGAGCTATTTTTTACCCCAAAAAATTGATTTTTTGATCGTTATTTCATTATTTCAGCCGTCATATTTGACTTCTTCTCTCACGGGTAGACCCCACTTTTCTCCTAACGGTCAAAAAATCAATTCTCAAAATCACTCCCAAACAGGCTCTGAATATTACTAGCTTCTAAATCTCTATATGAAATGTAGCAGTTTAGTGCACTCCCTATAATTATATAATTACTGTAAATGTAAAGGTCGTTTACATGTTGTTTGTGGTTAACTTTTCTAGTTAAGATCATTGACATTATTAGGGATAATTTATATTTTTTAAGAAATAATCATTTGAACTTAGGTGAGTTTGAGATTGATTTTTTAATTTGTAAATTATTTTCATGAATTTTTATTATTTTTTTATCAACTACCACACACACAGAGAACAAATGATTATTTGATGTATTAATGTGATATTTTTTTATTGATTTATGCATCAAATTATCAAATGTTATATATATGCTACGTAAGGCGACCATCGTAATGAACGATTTGGAATAACATTATTTCTATAAACGTAGCAAAGATTCAACGGGACCCACAAATCAATTCGGGAAATAATAGAATAAAACATTATAATAATTTTGGTCATTTCTTAAAAGTAATTAGGAAAATTAACTTAAATTGCTAGAAAATAAAAATTATATTCCCATCACATCTTAATGGCATTTAAGATTCTTAATTTTAGCTCGTTATAGCATGTATATCTCTAATGAATTTTCATTTCATTCTCATCCTCAATTTTTTTGTTAGTTTTCATATTTAATAACAATTTTATGTCCATAGCCCTTGAATTGGCGTAAAACAACTTATTTTTCAAGCATATTTTTAAAAAAATAAATAAATAAAAAGTGCAAAAAATGATTTTTTTTTCTCATTTGAAAACATGAAAATAAAATATTTTGATAAAATCATCATCAAGAACAAGACGTACTAATAATAATCTATAAAATAAAAAAAATATGGTGACAATATAATCACCCTAAAAAATTAGTAAGTAGCTGCTTTTCCGTTTCACTAGTAGAAAAAGACAGTGACTACCCTTTTAAAATGTAATAATTTACATTGTAACAAATTGCAACCAACGTTATTCTGAAAAAAAAACGTTTAATTTAAAAAATTATGCTATAGTTGCATGAATGATCACAAGTATCTACTTGGGCCTGCAGGCTACCTCATGACGAGGCTAGTGCACGTTGGGCTAAATGATGTGGATGAAATATGTCCAAAGTATGAGGATGAGGACCCAAATAAAATCTCTCATTTAGCCCGAGTTTGAACCCATTTTTTGGCAATAGATTTAGTGCATCTCAGTTACTTCGACTTTTTCGTTATTTCGTAATCCCTAGGGTATGATACCTTATAGCTTCACAGTTACAAGTCATTTTCTCATTACTTTGGCCCTTTGGGTCTCTTATTTCCTCTTTTAATTGGCATTACTATAGTGGGGTTTCATTAAAAATGGGAAAAGTAGAAAAATTTTGAATTTTCGTATAAAATTATTTATGGAAAGATTATATGACCGAAAATTAATTTTAAAAGATTGGAGTTCAAACACATTGGGGCTTAATTGGATTGGTTTGCAACTTTTGTAAAAGTAAAGGAATTTTTTGTAATCTAAAAAACTGCAATTCGTTACCTAAAAAACTTGAATACCATTCAGATCACTACTTGACTCAGTTGACTTCTTGATGTTTGTAGTTTCTAGCAAACCAATGAAGACGTTTAATTTTAAAGTGCTTTTTCCAACAATTAATGTAATAACTAACATCTCTTATTAATTAAACAAGGAAGCAATAGAAATAATTGTTCTAACATAGTCCTCGATTTCATCATCATCATCACATTTTTTTTTTTTTTTTAACTCATTCAAATGATCCATAATATGACTATCCTCTTCCAATTTCAA
>NC_036246.1:9499220-9502014 GCF_002742605.1 Olea europaea var. sylvestris
TTGAATTGTAGGCTCTGATATTACTTGCTAGGGAAAAATTCCACCACATATGATCGATGACCACAGAAAAGAAAATCAATTAACGTAAATATCTCATGTTGCAAGAGTTTTTTTTCCCTCTCAACTTCTCCATACATAAAACTACAGCGATTAACGTAGGTATGTCGTAAACATGCATATTCTATTTTCCCTCTAACGTTCTTTTTCAATCTACAATTTCTCTCAAGCAATTTGGGTGCTGAGTCCTCCGCTTCCCCATCCCCCGGCTGTGAGGTTGTGATTCGATTATCCACCTTTTAAAATCCAACGAAAATAGAAGTATTCAAAATGTCAATGATTTTCATAAAATAATCTAATATATGAATTTTTAAACCACACTTTGGAGTTGCAACCCCAGTTTGAGTGGCGCTAATGTGACATTAAATAATAAGTGGAATTAAATGCCTTATTTAATTTCATATTTCATTTTCCTTATCATCTAACATCATTTAGATTGGAGTTGTAACCCTAATGATGTTACATAATATTACGCTTTCTCCGAGGTATTTCCTAATCACCCGGTCATAGCTAATAAAGGTAGTGTATATCAACAAAATTTGTACTTTTCCTCATCCATGTTCTCTAGAGACACGAAACACCTCTTTTCTCATAATTGAAGAGAGTGAAATGAAAACAATCAAAGGGTTGATTGTTTCTACTTTCCCATACTTTTCAAGTTAACCTTTGGATAGCACCCACGAAATGGAAAAGAAAAGCAGAAAAGAAAAGGCTGCCTACCATTAACTAATCAAATCTTTTCTCCTTTATTTTGCTTTTTCATATTTATTAAAATAATTTTTTGTGAAGATTCTATGTACACTTGCTCAATAGGCCATAGGAAAGGGGCCAACACAAGAAAAAGACCACTCTCTTTCCTACTCTGAAGTACAGTAACTCCAGAGAACTGTTTTCATGTGTCCATTTCCATTTGCTATCATTTTCAAGAAATTAAATACAAATCTATCACTATCCTTTGATATTATACTTTGATCTTTCATAGCAGCAAGCGACCCCCCTTAGTTGGACATATCAGGATTCATTTGTTCCTTGCATCAATTTCAGTTGCAGGGAATTTCTTTTGCTTAATTATCAATGGATCTTGATTCATCAAAGTGATTTGCCTACTGTTAATGGTGGGCTTCAATGGACCCGTCAAAGTTTTTCACTAGATTTATAAAAGGAAAATCTTGTAACAAGTACAGCAATTTTAATATTATGATTGACAGTCCTCCTACTTACAAGAGGTGGGGCTCACAATTAAAATAATCGTGGCCCCATGATTGTGAGAGTGTTGTACGTACAGCACTGTACACACAGCATTTTCCATAAAAAGAATTGCTCATATAGTAATCGTTTAAATCTGTATAATTTATTTGGCTACTCCGTTTCGTAATAAATGAAGAGATTAATTGATGTACTTATTGAAAAGACTGTGTTAGTGATGTTCATTCGCAGTCAGTTATGAAAGATCGTTCACATTAAAAGCAACATCCTTACTTAAGAATCGACTTGCTATTGAACTCATTCACTTTGCTTATCTAGTAGCAATTTTGTTCGTTAGATTGTTAGCCCCACCCAAAATGTGTAAAATGTGTTTGCCCGCCAATCTAGAAACCCAACGCAATAGACTCTTGCTGGGCCATTTACATGTCCTATTGTCTCGGACCTAAGTAGTTAGGTCACCTTTACACATTCACACCCCCCCCTGCCCAACCACCAAGAGCCATCAAATAATTCCATCAATCCCTTTTAGATTTCGTGCTAATTTGTTGGAATATCCTTTAAATATTAGGTTTATTCAATTATCCCTCAAACTTTTTACCACTACGAATATTTTCTCAATATTGCAACTACCAATCATGATTTAAATTCTAATTGCCACTATCACTACATAATAGTATTTAGTAGCTTAATTAGGGAGTCAAAGCCAAAAACATCTTAAGGGTAAAAGTTGTAAAGAACCTCAAATACATTCAGCACTTGAGACTATGTATCTTGCACATTCATACCCTGAGTCGAGATTTTAACGTTTATGTTGTCCGTATATATTACCATGTTAGGTAAGATAAAACGATTTTTCTTGACGATATCTGCTTTTTCCACGTTCACAATTAGATATTTAGAAAGGGGAAAAAAATCTTCATAAAATATAATATACCTGGATGTTGCATTTATAACCATAAAGTTAGCCTTTTCAATTAAGTCAAATTTGTTACCTGCCCTAAACATGTGGCTTTACTTAAAAGAGTGATATTTTCAACAAAGATTGTGAACTTAATAAAAACGTTTACCAAATCAGATGAGTTCAAAAAGATTTAGGACTTGTTTGATATGATTTCTGAGAAAAATAAAAATTATTTTTAAATTTAAGAACTTATTTTTGTTAAAAGAACTTTGAGAAGAAATTGATCTGAACTAACTTTCTCAAAAATCTCTTTTATAAAAAATAGAAGTAAAAGAAGAAATCATGAAAAATGAACCCTGAGACCATTGGATTGTTTTGATTGTTATGATATAAAGTTGTGGGTACCCAGCTAAGAAAGCTGTCATTAGGGAGAAAAACGAGGATATTCATGGTTTGGCGGTGTTTGATTTGCTTTTTGTAAAATACATTATTCTGTCTTCTTTGTAACTATATATTTTTTAATAAAATAATATTATATACAAATTCAAAATTTTTCTTTTTTTAATCATATATTATCCATCAAATCACTATTTTAAAATGTATTTTTAAAAAAAAAAAAAAAAAAAAAAA
>NC_036246.1:9502025-9518183 GCF_002742605.1 Olea europaea var. sylvestris
AAAAAAAAAAAAAAAAAACATCAAACAGGCTCTTTATCATTCGGCCTAGATATAAAAGACTTTATGGTACTTGAATTTTTTGTCACGTTTATAACATAAAAATTGACATTTACTATTCTTCAATTTTTTCTAGGGCTGGGCAAATCTCCCGAACCGAACCGACCGAACCGAACCCGAACCGAACCGATCCGATCCGAACCCGACGGTTCTTGTCAAATTAAATACCCGAACGGGTATCTGAATTGAGAACCGACGGGTACAGTTCGGTTCTCGGTTCTAGACCAAGAACCGAAAAATCGAATAAGAACCGAATCTTTTTAATTTTTTTTTAAATTGAGTAAATCAAATTATTTTAATTTTAATTTTTTCTAAACAAATTAACAAATTAATCATTTCTAAATCCAAATTTTTGGCTCAATAATTTGTTTCATTTCTAATTTTTTAATTTTTGGCCCAATTACCCATTTTATTGTTTCATTTTTTAGCCAAACAAGATCAAATCCACTAAATAACCCTAAACACCTACAATAAAGTGCATAACGTTGTCTCGACTCTCGCACTCACTCTCGCAGCCTATCTAATATTCCAAAATCTATACAATCGTCGGCCGACACTCTGACCTCCGATCGAAGCCGTGACTTTCCCGGACTGAAGCTTTGATCGTAGCGATCATTTGAATAAGGTAGTTTACTAATCTCTGACATTCCAAAACTATTGAATGTATCATTAGTCGTATTTATATAACGTTGTTATAAATGTTAAAAAATTTAATTATAGTACAGAACCGAACGGAACCGAACCGATCCGAACCGAACCGAATGGAACCGAACCCGAACGGTTCCATAATTATATTTGGACCCGACGGTTCCATTTACTAGATACCCGAAAAGTTTGGTTCGGTTCGGTTCTAAAGAGAACCGAACCGAACCGACCCGCGCCCACCCCTAATTTTTTCGGAAGTCGCCATTGACGTCGGAAAACTAATAAAGTGGTAGTTGAGGTCTCACAAATTAATTAGGATTGATTTTTATAATAATATTTTCTTCGAATAAAAGGTTTAGTCGTGTTTCACATTTAAATCTGCACAAATAAGAAGTCAAAAACAAATCTTAGACAATATATATCATTCCTTGCCGACTCTAAATACATTAAGCTTCATGTGATATATAGAATCAAACATATAGAGAATCAAAGAAGGAGAAAGAAGAAGAGAAAAACAATTGAGCCACAAAAAGAATTAGAGTTTACAATGACTTAAAATAGTTTATATATTACAAGGAAATCAAAGCTAACAAGGAAATCTAAAAAATAAGGAAACTAAATATTAAATAAATATATATTATCACCTTTCTTCTCTTATTTATTTGAAAAATGGGCAAGCAATTGGCTTAAGGAATAGAGGATGCGAGGTTGAATTTTAATGTATTGCATCAACTCTCTAAAAAACGACCTTTATTGGAACTTCAGAAGTAATGGCTGCCATCTTAGTTCGCAAAGTCCCAACGAGGACCATCTTAGTGGTTTATCGGGTAAATAATGCTAATTCCTCGTTTTGTGCTACTCTTATGGCGAAAAAAGAAGAAGAAGAAGAAGAAGAAGAAGAAGAAGATAATATGTTATCTAATCTAATACCATTCTCAAGTATGAAACTTTTGGCTCATCTAGGGTATGTACGTTATTTCTGAAGGCTACCATCGGTCAGATGGTTATACTTCTAGAATAACGTATCCAACAAATCAACCAATACAAAGGGCATCAAAGCCCGGGAAAGGAAAAAATTTTCAAAACAAAAAGGTGATTGAAATAATGGAAATGATCTTTCAACAAATAAATTTCAATGGCATGCATATTGCATGTGGGGATTTGTTCACAGATTGAGTTATGGGCCTTTTGGCACCTTAGAAATTAATAATATGGGTGGTGTGTTTATTGGGGGCACCAATCATTATTTGTGCATATTTTTCCAATTCTCTTTTCAAATTTCTTGGGTTCAGTCTTCTGTGTAATCATAAAATATTAGATGATTGGTCAGAAAGTTATGGGGTGGGGGTTTTCATGCAGGTGAGAGACACACATTAATATGTCCCATAATGAATCTCCCATGCATGCTGCCAGGGAAAAAAAATGGTTCCTTCTTGCCCTTATTCTATTTAGGTTTTAATAGAGACACAATGCCAATTAATTAAATGAAAGAGAAGAAAGAAAAAGTTATGAATGAAACGGAGAGTAATGATTAAATACTCGTTCAAAGTCTCTCTCTGCAGTTGCAATCATCTCTAAATATGGTTAATTTATCTTTTCTTGAGTATCTATTGTTTCATGATGCTTAATTACAAATCCCTGTCAGATCTATTTTGAGATCTGCAACTTCAAAATCCGGCGAAGATGGTTGCGGCTGTGCGCAATGGTGGTAGTCGATGGTAGTGGTGGTGGTGTTTCATTGTGGCGTGTGTAGTGGGTGCCAGTGGTGCTGTCTGGTGGTCCGATGGTGGTCTACGTACATTGTTGGTGTATTTGGGTTTGAATAAGTGTGTGTTACGTGTTTATTTTGTGTTTATGTATGTGTGAAGTATAAAATGTTGAAAGTAAGTTTGAGATTTTAAAGAAAGGAGGATGTTGGGTATAATTTTCGTTTATTAATTATTTAGGACATTGTCTCTAGTTAAGATTAAATCTTCTTTTTATTCAAGCGAAGTTATTAATTTATTAAAATTTTACAATAATACTGAATTGTCGAATCGGGATTAGTGAAAAATTTTGAAAATAGGTCTAGACACACAAAGGATGCACAAATGAATATAGTAAATAAACATCCAAAACAAATAATTCAATCTACTAATCCTTCTACAGGAATTTTAGCAATATGGGAAGATAATTTGGGGGAAATGAGATTGGTCTATGTATTCTTGAATGGGGTTAGGGTTTGCTTATATATGGAGTGGCGAGTGCATATCATGTGAGGTAAAGAATAAAGAGCACGTCCCAATTTGGTTAAAAAGAGTTCGTAATTTGAAACTTTGATTAGTAGTCGATCATCGTTCTTATGGTACAAGGGAGTTTGCTGAACTATCTTAATTTATGCTCTCTTTTATTACATGTTAGTTAAAATGAGAACGTCAAAAATTGACAAGCAATTTCTAGGCACGTCCGAAATCATCGAAATTTGTAATATAGAAGTTATAAAAGAGAAAAGAGAATGTGATTCTCTCAAAATTCACAAGTAATTCCTAGGCAATGTGTTAAGCCCCTATTTGGTAGTGCTTTTTCACCTCCAAAAAATTAATTTTTTGATTGTTATTTTTTACTTTTTCACTCACAGGTAATCTCAACTTTTTTTTCCTAACAATCAAAAAATCAATTCTCATATCCATAAGTATATTGCATAAGCAATTTTGACAAGGCCAGCAGGACAATTTATTCCACAGCAAACTCTGTCTTCCTAGAAAACAAGCAAACACCCATTTGAAAAATATGTCTACTTTTTGTGATAAATGAAAGTACGTATCCCACTTGCACAAAACTCATCAATTTCCCTTTCTGTGGGCTCTCGAAAGTTGAAAACAGTGGAAAATTTTGGATCCCAACTCAAATGCCTAGTCCACATTACAAAACCTTCAAGGGTGTTTTTTTTTTTTTTTTTTTGATAACCCAGGTGTCTCAGCTTCGCCGGACTAAATCCTGGACCCCTAGCCCCCGGCCCCTCAGTGACTAGTGGAGGTAAATCGCGGTATATGCCCAAATTGACCAGGGTCCGTGTATCCTTTATACTCCTGGCCCCAAGAGAGTCTTCCTCCATGATTATTACATCACCAAGCTCTTCCAACCAAGAATGGCTATTACATCACTTAGCTGCTCCAACCAGAAATCGAACTCCCCACGCTGGGGTTGCGAGCCCCGCAATGCCCGTCCTTTGCCAACTTGAATGTGCCCCGGGGGGCTACCTTCAAGGGTGTTACCCCTACATAAAATTGCTATTTCACAACCAGTTTATATAAAATCCTAAGAATTATACTCAAAAAATGTAAGGAGAAGGCGTCATCTAATTATAAAACTCGTTCACGTCTCAGATCTTTATTTAAAAATGGTGATCATTAAACTCGAGAGATACTACTCTAAATCAGCCATCATTTTTTACTTCTTCTCAAATAGATAAGATTTATTTTTCTCTCTGACGATCCAAAAATTAATTCTCACAATCATTACGGAACAAATCCTTAGTCTTGACAAGAAGAGTAAAACTTATAATCATCAATCAAGATATATTATTTAAAAAAGAAAAAAAAAATTTGAATGAAAAGTTTTTCTACATAGGGTCCTACCGTGCATGACGATCAAAAGATTGTCCCCTTGGTGGGTTCCTGTTTGATGATGAGTACGCTCCAGCTAAAACCCACTTGGCCACTTGCAAAACTTCATATCAGGTCACTCAGATTAGAAATATGGCTAATAATAAATAGTAGTTATACATGCATAATAAAATTAATATTTAATTTTAATTGAATTTATAAATTTATAATTTTTTTTTTTAATTCGAAAAGTAAAGAACAAACGTGGTGTCCTATAAAGTTCATAAGAAATATAATGTTCTTATAAATAGTAAATACTAAGAACCATAGAACGAATAACAACAATAACGACATTGAATAATCACGTAATCTTGTATTCTTCCAACATGACTATGCAATTTAAAGTATGTTTGACATATGAAGTGGCAATACTGAATCATATATAAACATGCATCTCTTTTCATATTGTAAATACATTAAGTAATCTACTAATTACCGCGCATAGCTTATAGTAAACATCAATTGATTGATTACATATCATATCAATTTATTGATAGATAAATTTATACCATACCTTAGATCCCATTTGTTATCCATTCTTTGACCCTAAAAATGAAAAATATGATCGTTATCTATCACATCAAGCTACCATATTTGACTACTTCTTTCTTGTGTGAATCCCGTAACGACTATATTTTTCATTCTCATTCTTATGAAAATGAAAATGAAACGGGAGCTTAATATTCGAATTTAATTTATTATTTACCAATAAATTGATATATCATATCATGATTATCTAATATAAAATAAATATCGATACTTTAAATAAGCGGAGTGAGATGACAGACCGCGCCATATGGACCCCTAATTTTCCACTTATCAGTTATCACCACCACGTTAAAAAATAATTTTAAAAAAAAATATCTGCCCTCAAAACGGTCGAAAATTACCGGCAATAGCCGGTGGATGCAAAATTTGCATTTGCCTTCAATTTGGCGTTCATTTCATTGGTGCCAAAACCCAAAATGACCCCAGTTGGTTTTATTTAAACACACAAATTGTGAGAGAAGCTAGCTGAGTAGTGAACTGGTCTTCTAATCTCTCGTCATCTTCAACCCCCCACTCCTCAATCCCTCATCTTTCCTTCTGTAGATCAACAGTCTCTGAAAAAACGGATTTTTGAATCGATTGAAAATCGTGTAAAGAAAATTAGGAGAGAAGAAAAAGTAGTGCAGTTGTTTATTTCTTCCTTTCGGGTTTTTGGTTTATTTGGCCATAAGTAATATATATATTTATTTTCGTCTTTCTTGGGTTTTGGATTTTCTTTATCTTTTCTTTTGATGGGTTCAGAGGCAGAGGAAGTCATAAAAGGGGAAAATGGAGTAACCAAGAAAGTGCAAAAGGTGCAGAGTTAAAATTTCATGCATCCAAAACTGTGCCCTTTGGAATTGTTTGGATCATGGGAATTTGGCTATGTAATGAAAAATTTTGCTCTTGAAAGACTCAAAACAGACAAAAAAATCTCTCCCTCAAAACTATTTTGCTAACTAATTTCAAATAAACAAGGTTAAGGGTAGTTTCAATTTTTATTTTGATTTTTTAGAGCTTAAGAGGGACTGTATCAGTGTATATAGTCACCAGCAATGAAGAGACTTGGAAGTTCTGATTCCTTGGGTGCTTTGAATCCTTTGATGTCCATTTGTCCCAACACTACAGGTGCATGTTTGAAAAATATCCTTTTCCACTTGTTTGGTTAAATTCTTGTGTAATCCCTATGATTCAAACATACCCTCACCATGTTTTCTTGTCCCCGTATTAATACTGAATCTGTCTTGTCTGCGTACGTTTTGTTGTAGAAGAACATAACCAAGGGAACAATCAAGCTTACACGAGGGAGTTCCAGGCCTTGTTGGAGGGCTTAGATGAGGACGGTTGTGTGGAAGAATCAGGAGGCCACATGGCCGAGAAGAAAAGGAGATTAAGTGTTGATCAAGTGAAAGCATTGGAGAAGAATTTTGAAGTGGAAAACAAGCTTGAACCGGAGAGAAAAGTTAAGTTGGCTCAAGAACTTGGTTTGCAGCCAAGACAGGTGGCTGTTTGGTTCCAAAACCGCCGTGCACGGTGGAAAACCAAACAATTAGAGAGAGATTATGGCGTTCTCAAAGCCAATTTTGATACCCTCAAGCACAATTATGAAACTCTCCAACTGGACAATGAAAATCTACTCAAAGAGGTACTTGCTACCTTGTTCAATATTCAATCCTATTCTAGTGTCAACAAAATATGTACTCAAAACTGTTTTATAGTTGCATCCAAAGTTTTCCTGTTACTAACTTTCGAAATTAACTGTGTGGTAGATTTGGGAGCTGAAATCGAAGCTAAATGAAGATGGCATAAGTGAAAGCAAAGTAATTGTGAAGGAAGAAAAAATTGTGTCTGAAACTGATGAAAAAAGCAAAGCTGAAACCACATGGAATTCTCTGACTAAATGTGATCAAGATTCCACTGATCTGCACTTGGAGAATCTTAATGGCACCAATGGAGTAATTTCTGCACCAGTTTTTACTGATTTTAAAGATGGATCATCTGATAGTACTGATTCAAGTGCAATCTTGAATGAAGACAACAATAGCCCTACTGCTGCTATTTCTTCATCTGCTGGTAGGGTGAGCCCACCTCAATTCTTGGACTTACAGAATGGATCCAGTTCATCTATGGCTTGCACTTTCCAGTTTTCAGAACCCAAAACGAATATCATTCGAGATGCCCACAAAGCTTATCAACCACAATTCGTCAAAATCGAGGAACACAATTTTTTCGGCGAGGAGTCGTGCAGTACTTTCTTTTCAGATGATCAAGCTCCGACCCTCCATTGGTACTTCCCCGAAGACTGGCACTAAAGATCAATCCACCCCAAAAATCATGTCATAATAAGGAAAATTCGACGAATGGGGATTGGAAACCAAGCCATCCAAATTTTTTTTTACAGAGTTTTAAGCTTATCACTAAAAGTACAAAGGGTCTCTCTCCTTCTCTTCTTCGGCGTCGCATAGGATCAAGAAGATGAGATAGAGAGAGATGAGCAGGGCAACAGGGGCCAGGGAGTGGGGAGATCAGACTGGGAACTTCAGAATTCACGTGGGGTTGTAGGGGGGAGAGAGAAGCATGTGTCGGCGAGGGTAAAAATCCTACTTTTATGTCAATAATTGGGTAATAAATTGGACTCTGGTTTGGTAATTTATTTACACTGGTTTTTTATTTTACTGTTAAGCTTCAAAATCCTGTAATGGTACAACTTTTGGAAGCAGTAAAAGTGGCTAAAGTTTACCATATACGTCCAAGGTTGGAACTTTTTCCATGCATGATGATGAGGATGTGTCCAGACTCCAGCATTAATGCATATAATGAGAATTTTAAAAAATAATTAACTTAGTATGTTGGTTAAAGGTGAAATAACGTGGTGGCTTGGTTATGTGAAGGAATTTGGTAATCAATTTTTGAAGAACGTAGTAAAAATGACAGTGTTTTGATTAAAATCTCAACTTTCATCAAATAATCATGCAATACAAATGATCAATGATATGCGAGTGTAAGGATGTGTATAGCCGTAGTATGGTCGAGCTTTAAACTTTACAACACATTTCATCTTAATATCTTTAGTGGTACAGTCGAGCTTTGATCTTTGAACATGCAAACCAAGTTACCGACTGCATCACTAGAGTTTAAAGCGAAAAATGTTTAAACTCATAACATAAATTATATAAATTAACATAGATAACGTATGTATATAGCAATTAAAGTCTATTTTACGTAACATGTCTTCTATACTAATCGATAAATTGTGGCAAGTACTATTTATCTCTCCTTATGAGTCATCCGCTATCAATGCTAAATGACGAGTTCACGTTCATAAATACTTTAGAAAAATTTATTAACGAGACTCAAAGTGTGTTTGGGAGGATTTGTTGAAATTCAATATGTTTCTTATGTTGACGAGTTATAATATATTTTAGAAATTAAATTTAACATGACACAACACAAGAAATTATTGTATTTCATATATTTTTATTTTATTTTAGTGAGTGATATTTTAAGGCATATTATATAGATATATTTTAAGAAATCAATTTATATTAAAACAAATGTTCCATAACAATCTAACTATAATTTTTAAATTTAATTTTTATATGATACGAGATAAATTTTATGTGATATTTAAAATAATTGTTTAGTTAAATATAAAAGGTATATTGAGCGGCATATAAAGGCGTGCAACATGATTGGACGCCTAATATACGTTTTTAGTTTACAGCATCAGCTTTTTGGCACTTCGTTTCATAGTTTAACTTTTGTGTGTTAAAGTTTGGACCATCGCAATAAAACAAACTTTAAGACTGTTTGTCTGACGATGAAAAGCAGTTTCACTTAATTTTAGGGCTTGTTTGCTTTCGCAGTTGGAACCTCGTGAATTATGACTGATTAATTTAACAGTTAAATTTTTAACGTGAAAAAAACTTCGTTAACTTGTACGCTTTGCAAAACTATCTTCAATCCAACACTAGTTTGCACCAAATCTTGCATCAAACTATCTTCGATCCATTACACCAAATGAACAGTGTTGTGTCATTTTCTTCATTTCTTTTATTTTTAACATGGTAAAGGATCCAAAAGTTTATATAGTTTGTTTGGTAATTATTTTGATGACATTGGAGGATTGGAAGTGATCTACCATATTCCTAAGCTATTCACTTATTTTATGTATCGTTAATGTTTGTATGTGATTGTTATTGACTTATTGTAGTTTCATTTTAGTTTTAAATAATCATGTATGTTGCATTTTAAAACTTTTTTAGTACTTTTATTTAATTCATTTATCTATTATTATTGATTACGCGATTAAAATTTATTACAAATAATAATAATAATAATTAATTACTTAATTATGAATTAATATTTATTTATAATGTAAAATAACATAAATACCCTTCATATCACTTGGTCATACATAAAAAAAGGGCAAAATGAATTTTTATCGCATTTGGTGCAAAATTATGTATGTGAATAGTGTTGCACCATATGGTGCAAGATTTGGTAGTGTTGAAGTGGTATATTTCGTGAAAATTGGTGAAATTTTTCATGGGTTGGAGTTGCCCTAAGAATAATGCTATATGTACATAATAGAGATATATAATGATTTACATATAACTTAGATATCAAAAAGAGAATGAATAAATTATTTTATTATTTGGTTGAAGAAATTCTGATCAAATCATAATAAATTATTTTATTATTTGGTTGAAGAAATTCTGATCAAATCATATTTTATCACGTCATGTCTATATAAATCATTATATAGATGTTGCATAACCGTTCACCTTCCTTCAGCTGGTTTTGCCTTGACCCTTACCTCATGTTGATCGAGAAAATGTCGCAAGGCTAAAGATATAATTGTCAAACACGTTTTATCCATATTTTTTTGGATACTAATAAGCATATTAGTTAGTGAGATTTCATATTTTTATTGGAGAATATTTGAAAGCAAGGCATTTTTGTCTCATGTGGAGAGCTTGTAATGTTCTCTTGCGTATTCTCTTCGTTGATTCGTTCTATTGAGAAATAAGTTAAATGCTTCTATTTTAATTTCACTTTTCTTTAATTTTTGAATTTATCTATCTTTTGATGTCTATTGATACTCTAATAAAATGAACGCAAAACATATAAGGAGTCAACAATCCACATCTAATAGATTACTCAATATAATAAGAGGAAGAAATAGGTGTCATTTTCGAGCATGTTTGTCTAAATTTGAAAAAATTACTTTGAAGTGTATTTACATAAATAAACTACAAAAATAAAGTAAATATAAAATAAATTATGGTTTTACAAAGTCGAATATATATTAGTCATTTGGTAAATAATCTTATTTTTAATATCTACAGAATTGAAAATTTTAATTATACAATTGTTCACCAACTTATTGTTAAAGGATAAAATCTCACATCGATTAAAAATAAAAAAATAGACCAACTTATAAGGAATTTTGTCACTCCTCTTCACAAGGTTGACCTTTTAAGATGGAACCCCAAATTTTAACATAGTATCAGAGCCCATTAGGCATTAAGGTCCAACGAACAATTCGATCCGATTAAAAATCAATAAATGAGCAAATGAATTTCAATATTGGTCTGCTTAAACGAGCCACCATCTTGCGGGGCATATTAGGGGGATAAAATCACACATCGATTAAAGATAAAAACATAAACCAACTTATAAAAGATTGTACTATTCTTAACAAAGTTGACATTTTAAGATGAAACTCCAAGTCTTAACACTTATTATGCTTCAATAATCTCAAATCATTTTTCACTTTGCCTCCGATAATTTTCGTCAATCTTATTCCATGCACTTTAGTTCGATGATTGACTAGGCTACTCGAGTTCTTTTTATGTATTGATTGGCATGAAGCTTTCTAGAAATTGTAATTTTAGGAATTAAGGTTTGAAAACATTTCATCAGTTATCCTAAAATTAATAATACAAAAAACAGAATGAATCAGAAAAGTGAAAACCCAGAGAGTTGCACATGCTTCTTGCATTGGCCCTCTGCTCGAGGAACGACCTTTTCATTATTTCTTTTGTTTTTTTCTCTTTATTTTTTCATAGACCATACCATACATGTGTTTTGTAAACGTGTGCAAATCTTCATAAAATTTATCATTGCAACTGTTTTTTCAAGTCAATAGTTTAACATCATGAATTGGTTGTTTGGGATAACTTTGAAAATGGTTAAAATAATAATAATAATAATAAATTTAAAATTAAAGTTAATATTTAATTTAATCATATCTGATTTTCATTTTTATAAGAATGAGAATGAAAAATATAATCATTATGGGATCCATATAAAAGATAAAAAATCAAATATGATGACTTGATTTGATGGATAACGATTATATTTTTTATTTTTGTGGCCAAATAATAAAAACCAAATGAGGCTTAATGAAATTTACAAATTTGATCAATTATTCAAGCTGCTAAATTTTTATCGAAAGCTTTGTCATTCATCTTTTAAGAAGCTAGGTGATGGTGGTGGTGACTATGATGTTGAAATATAAGGTTACTCAACCCCTTATTTGCCATCATTTCTTAAAATTCATTTTTTTCTCAAATTTTATTTCTATCATATACTTCATAAGATTCATAGCTTTTATAAATTTTCAATCGTATAATTAATCAACGTTTATTAAAATTTACCAAAAATCTAATTTTTATCCAAATAAAACAAGAGCTAAACATACTATAATAGATGGACTTTAATTTTGCCTTATCGGCCCAACTTGACCTTCAAAGCAGCTTATCGAGCCCCTGTTTGGGCTCCTTTTTTTCAAAAATGCAATTTTTTTAAAATCATTTTCAATTACAAATTCTCACATAAAAAAATAATTTTACAAGTAAATTCAATTTTTTTAATTTTTAAACTACATATTCTCCAAAAGATATTATTTCAAAATACATTTTCCCCCATAATATCATTTCAATGAAGCCCAAACATGTTGCTAATTTTTTTTTTTTTTTAACAATAAAAAAGATAGTGAAATAATAAAAAACTTTTCTCAATAAAATTTTATTATATCCAGATCACACTTGCTTAATAGATCCTACTATTGCTGAAAAAATAAAGGATAATTATATTCACATCGCATTATTTTATTAGTTGCAAATTTTTATTGCATTTAAGATTCTCAACTTTTACTTATTGTAACAATTATGTTCGTAACATTTTTTCGATGAATTCATATGTTCAACATTTTATTAGTGTGTCTGCGTGCGCGCGCGCATTGAAGTGAGAAAAAAAATATTTTATCGCACTTTTGCATTATTAAATTTTAAACAATATAATGAGAAAATAAATCAATTTTCTCTCTTAACTGACCTTTTGGACGGAAACAACTATTAGAGATAAAATGTGCTAATTAAAAAATTGAAAATAAAATTAATCAAAAAAATTAAAACATAAGAATCACAATGGACAAGATTGAGAGTCTTAAATACATTAAAATGTAGTGAAAAGGAACTTGAACGATCCCTAGCACTCCCCTAAAATGCAATGTTATCAATTAAGAGTTTTGTTACGGCAACAAGGGGGACAGGGTTATTTGACAGGGGGTCAAAGTGGCGCCCCCTTGGCCTTTAATCTGAAATTTCGGCCCCCTGTCAACCCCTTGTTCATTTAGCAAAATTGATCAATATGCTCCTGATGGGAACCTGCGGCCAAATATTTGGTATAGAGCAATCACTGTGGGGGAAGGTTTCTTATGCGCAGAAGTGTATAGGCAATGGGGGGAACCTGTGATCCAATTGAGGCATAACCCGAGATTTATCCCTTCCAAGGTTCTAGGGGCAAGGGTCCTGAGGTCCAGGATTTAGTTTGGTGTAAGTTGGGATACCTGGATATCAAAAAAAATAAAAAATAAAAAATAAAAAATAAAAAATAGATAAAATTGATCAATATACTATGATGTAAATATAATTGTTCAAAAGAAAAAAAAAATTCTATTTTTGTCTTTATTATCCCAAAGATACCCCTATATGCCGTAGAGTTGTTGAACTGAAAGTGTAAGTGGGCCCCGACATCGCTTTCGAAGAAGTGGGTCCACATGTGATTGTGGGTCCCAATGATGTTGAAAACAAAAATGCGTCATCGGCGTGGTCACATCACTCGGATTAAAATATTGAAAGGCTATAAAGAGATAGGAATACGTAGAAATCCTCTGATTGGTGACACTTTATCTGCTCCTATTGATTTTCTTTTATACAGCCAACGGTTGCACACATTTTTGCTGCTACCTTATTGGTGTTACAAAATAAAGTGCGATTTTAATTAACATATCTATATTCTCAATTTGATAAGGATTAAGCTATTTGCATACGTTGATTAACATTTTGATTGACAAATAGACGATGTGAAAGTATTATAATGGATTAATGGTTGAACTAAATGTATGAAATCTAAAATTATGTTAAGTGCAAATTCGATAAATCAAGATATAAATCAAACTTCACTCGTAGCAAGATTGATTTGATAAAAGCACTCACATTCCAAGGGTCGATGATAAGAACATGTGGTTCCACTGCTTGTCAGGGGTATCATGCGCTAGAAACATTTATTTATTTTCCTTAAAAGGTGGGTTTATTTTAATTTTTATAATTAACCCATTTTAGCTTATTAAATTAAAAAAAAATAGCACTTTATTAACTTTATAAATTTGCCAATTAATCAATTAATTAGGTACACGATACTCGTTTGGTACCACTTAAGGTGGCATGCTCCACTTTGTTAACTCAAATGTTAATCCATCACTTTTGCTTCTTACTTTGGCATTACTTTCCCTTTTTATCCTTTTTCTTCTTTTTTCCATCCATCAAGTGATTGTTAATTAGGCAGGCACGTACGCTATAAGATGTGCACGTAAAGAATATAGGTTTGTTTAATTTGATGGAAAAACCACGCCTATGAAGGATATGCTTAGCTTTATATTTGTTTTTTGGCACCATAAGTTTCCCTAAAGCTAATTCTATGTGGAGGCCTAAGAGAGAAACGATTACTTGTTAATCGGATCTTAAAATAGAAATAAGAAAAAGAAAATATTTAAAATTATGAGATTACTTTGATAAATAAATTTATATGAACAAAGAATAGTAAAGCAAAATAATTTAGTGTTCGCTTGGCAAGATTTAAAATTTTTACGTGTCGAGCTTGGCCTAATGAAAATAATTTCTATACTCAAGAGACAACTCAAAGAGCATGGGGGTCGAAAAATTTGTTAGCTATAAGCCATCGATGATGTTGACCCCAAAAAATATACTTTCAACATGACCAACAGATCTCAAGGCCTCTCGCATCTACAGAAGCCTAGTTTCTGTACATTTGACAAACCGTTAGCTTCACGTGACTTTCTTTGACAAGTTGGAGTTGGTAGCGCGCACTCTAATGGTCAGTTTACTAGGGAAAGCAAATATATGAGTGTGGGACGACTTTAAACATGAGCTTCCAATATAAAAATGAGATCGACTTTGGAGAGTGATAGATAAAACAGTGATATGGCAAAGTAATAGCTTGAGAGTTTAAATTTTTATTACCTTGAAATGACACTAAGTGTGAGCTTTTATAGTAGAAAAAAGATTAATGGGAGTCGTTGGATGAAGAGACATGCAGCCTCATCTGTGCAGCTGATGCCTCTTGTCGGAGATATCAATCAATCATTAATATTAAATGCTAATACCATTTTATCATCCTTAATTCCTAGCTTGCGACTTTATACTTGACCCAATGGGCTAAAAAAAGGTGATGGCAACAGTGAATTATCACATCAATCATATGCTAAAGATTGTTTAGAAGATCTCGTGCTGAATTCCATATGTGACCTCGCCTCCCCTATAGTTCGATTCTTCGGTAAACACATTAGTTCGACCATCCAAAATGGTTAGGTCAGAACAACCTCATGATACTTTGACGTGGTGATGGAGCCCTATGCTTGCTTTCCACATAGGACATTTGGGAGCCTTATGGATGAGGCGTAACAATATTTCTTGAAGTCCATATAGGGTTACTCATATAATGTGTGGACTTTTAAATTGAGAGTTTATTGTTTTTAAGAGGAAAAAAGTAGCATAGCTCAATAGTCCCGGAAAATCCATTTTTATATAATGTGTAGACTTTTAAGTTGAGATATAATGTCACGTGATCTGTAGATCTACAGATGAATCTTGCATTAAGGCTGAGTTTATTGCCCATTTCCACGAAACGAATGAGTATGACGACCTCAATTTGTACTCGAGGAAGGTCGCATACAATGAAGTCTTCGGAATGATGGCTAAGCTACATCCCTAAGTAGACTTGGCTTGTATGAAGGAGGAATTCCTCCCAATCGAGCAATCCACTCCTGTAGATGATGCTGAAAGTTTTGATGGAAAGAGCTTGGAACCTCAACGAGATGAAGCTATTACATAAACTTAGGATTTTAATTTCATTTCGTTTTATTTTATATGTAGCTACCCCCTGTATTTAGCTCACTTCATGTATATATATTTTTTTTCTATTTGATTGTTTGATTTTTCTCTATAAAGTGTTGAAATTTCAATGGATGATACAAATCAACCGGTCCTCTTTAATAATTGAGCCACAACAAACTTAATTATTCGAATCCTTAAGAAAAAACACACACATTTGTTTTTCAGACCCCATTAGCCTGATAATTTTGATCCATTTTATAAGCTTTCATTACCTTGAAATGGCACTAAGTGTAGGCTTTTATAGTAGAAATATATGAATGGGAATCGTTTGATGAAGAGACAAGTAGCCTCATCCGTGAATCTGATGCCTCTTGTTGGAAACATTGTAAGCATTAAATTCTAGTACCATTTTATCATCCATAATGTCTAGCCTGGCACTTTAGACTTGACCTAATGGGCTAGAAATGGCGGCTACAACAATTAATTGTTACATCAATCACATAGTGAAGATTGTTTTGAAGATCTTGTGTTTAATTCCATTTGTGGGCTTACGTCCCCATTTAGTTATGTTCTTCCCATGGGGTTAGTATACACTAGTGGGGTCGGTAAACACATTGGTTCGACTACTCAAAGGTGTTCGATCAGAATAGTCTCATGGTACTTTGACACGATACGAGAGCCCCAAGTTGGCTTGCCACGTAAGACATTTGGGAAGCCTTATAGATGAGGCATAACAGACGTTATGGACAAAATTATACTTCTTTGTTTTTATATAGATTATTGTTAGACATTATGTTGTCAAACGACCCCCGGGCGATGATGAGAACCAATTTTATCAGTCGACATAAATGACTGAACGA
>NC_036246.1:9522373-9557840 GCF_002742605.1 Olea europaea var. sylvestris
CGAGCCTACTTACCATATCCCGACTTACCTTATGTTGGCCACTTGACTTACTATATATATTGGTGTTTTTGCCTTTGTTGGTAAGTCCAAAAAGTTGAACCCGTGAGTTGAAGAAGCTGCCGTGTCCAAGCCGTGTCTTCTGTCTTCATCTTCTTCGTGATTTCTTCTCCACCCAAATTGCTTGAGTCTTCGTGAGTTGCTTGAGCCTTTGTGACTCTTACCTGTGTGGTATCCATCCTAAGTGTGTGGATTGAATCAACAAGCAAAAGAGGAAAGCAATCATAGGAGAAGAGGCGCCAGCGGATTTGGTCACCTTTGGTTTTGGTGTTGAATTCGATGTTTAATGGTTAACTGAGCCCGGATATCACTTTGAGCAGCTTAAGGAAGATCATAACATCTGGTATCAGAGCTTGGGTAGCAAAAACTGGCTCAAAATCGACTGATTTTCGACCTTGAACCTTAGAACCGGAATCTGAAAATTTGCAATTACTCACAAACCAGAGCTCGTTGGACAAATGGAGGCCATACCCATCATCAGCAAGCCGAGGCGCTCCGGGACAGGCGGCGCGTGGGCCGCCGGCGGTGGCGCGTGGGCGGTTTTCCGGCGACGCAGTCTTCAAGTAACTTGTTTGTTTCGATCTCCTGAACGCGCTGATATACTTTGTTTTGTGTTTCAGGTTACACAAAAAAAGTTGAACCCGTGAGTTGAAGAAGCTGCCGTGTCCAAGCCGTGTCCAAGCCGTGTCTTCTGTCTTCATCTTCTTCGTGATTTCTTCTCCACCCAAATTGCTTGAGTCTTCGTGAACCTTACCTGAGTGGTATCCATCCTAAGTGTGTGGATTGAATCAACCAAGCAAGAGAAGAAAGCAACCATAGGAAGAAGAGGCGCCGGCGGGTGGTTCATTCCAGTTTTGATGTTGAATTCGGTTTTAATGGTTAACTGAGCCCGGGAATCAGCGTGAGAAGCTAGAGGAAGGTCCTAACAATTATTGACAAATAAGTTAAAAAATTTATATTTTCTTTACACCCATAATCAACATATATTAAAATATTGTTTTGTTACATATGGACTTTTCCTTATAATATTTTTTTTGAAAATTTATTTTGGACAGAATTCCTGCCTATGAATTAAATTAATTGAAATAAGTTTTTTCTAATTATTTCTAGCAAAAAAATTGAAGCAAATATTAGTAAAATTATTTGTAATGAATTTTTAAAAATTTTCGGACTTACCTAAATGTGACACTTAATGCAAATGTCTAGGTTAGGGTGAAGTCGATTTCATCTTACCATGGCACAGTTCACGATCTATTTAAATTGGTCAAATGAAGATCTATTCTAATTATTATTATTTTTATTATTATCAAGTAACGGACATTTGGATATGATTATAAGGTTCTCATGCAATCATTTGGGATTATGGTGCCTAAAATGAAAGTTGTGGACCTTGCAGCATTTTTAAAAAGCTTTGGAACCTTAGATGCAATTTATGCGAAAATTATGGCGGGTTGGGCCGTTGGGGGAGTGGGGCGGGACATTGACTCTCTTTGGAGGGACCAACCCAATTTTTTGGCCGAAAGGTTGTTTACCATTTCTTTAAAAGAAAATAACCATCAAAGTTACAGAACCTATTTTTTTTTCTTCAAATAATTCACGACTTCGCTTTGTTTCTGCCTCCACTTAGATCTATAAATAAAAAAGAGAAGCCGGCCAAGTCATGATCAAAGTACATGCTATGGAACATCAGTGGTATTAATTATTGAAAATGTGCTGCAATTAAACTGGTTAAAGTGCATCACCAAGAAAGAAAATCAAGAAAAGTGATATGTACTCACACTAGTACATCTTCAATTCGACATAACATTATTTTTTTATTTTTTGAAAGAGATGTTTTTGAAATTTAATTAATTCTTATGGCCCCGTTCGATACCCATTTTTGTAAGAATGAGAATGAAAAATAGAGTCGTTACGGAACCCGCACAAAAGATAGAAAGTCAACTATAGTAACTTGATTTGATGGATAACGATCATATTTTTCATTTTTATAGCTAAAGAATGAGAATTGGACGGGGCTATATATACTTATCTAATTTGCAATTAATAGATGATTTGAAAATGACCATTTTTATTATTTTATTTAGCCACGATTATGATTAAGACTAGTATGATTTTGATGGGGGATTTTGATGTCTTGAGTGTCGACCCTCGTTTGATTCCTATTAAATTATATTTCATTTTTCTCTCTTTTATCTTTAATCACACAATTTTCTATAAAATAATATTACACGTAAATCGAAAATTTTTCTTTCTTTTTCAACTACTCATTTTACTATTCCATCCATTTTCATTTCAAAAAATGGGGGTCAAATTGGGGCTTAATGTCCTGTTTGAATCGCATTCTTTCAAAAAAAAATAAGTGATTTGACATCATTTCAATAACACATTATTCAATAAAATAATATTACACACAAATTCAAAATTTTTCTTCATTTTTTAACCACACATTCTCCATCAATCTAATATTCCAAAATATATTCTTTCAAAATAACATTGCTCAAACACATACTAAGAGTAAAGATATGCTGTAAGATTCATTCTCTATGGTTTAATTAATTACGGTGCATTAAACTAAGATAGTACTAGTTAAATAGAAAAAGGCACATTTATATGGTAAAATAAAATTACGCGGCTCACTAGACATATTTTCATGGGCAATAATATTCAAAATGTTGTAAAATGTAAGTTTATTAGGATTTAGAGATGAATGACAATTATATCTCTACATGCCTAAAAATTATTACTGTTGTATTCATGATTTTACTCTATAAATACAGGGCTTTGAATTTTAATAAAACACGCACAAGTCTATTAATTTCTCTATGTTCTCTTCTTTTTTCTTTACTTTTATAACACGTTATCAGCACAATAACTTAATTTTTCAAAGTTTAGTGAAAATAATTTTTATAGGCATGAATATTTATCACGTGTATCAAAATTAATTTGGTAGCATGTGAAATATTTCAATACACATATGCATCATAACGAGGTTGCTTCTTCTTTTCTACTTTTCATCGGCATGCATATTAATTCTATTTCACGTTTGTACGTGTAATCTGAACACATATTAATTAATTTTTTTATTCATACATATTATTTTTTCCACATATTATTCAGTATTAATTATATCTTTTGATTCTGTTACATATTAGTTCTATCTTTAATTTCTATATATGTGAAATTAATATGCATATTTAGTATCTTTTGCATGTTAGTAAAAGATTTAGTCAATTTTGTTAACTTCTATGTATAGAGATTCTTTTTTCTTAATGCATGTTTGGTAATTAATTTTTCTATATAAATTCATATCATATCTATATGATAATTAAATAGTTTTAGATTATTATTTGATGAACTTCAAATTAAGAATTTATCATCTTATTGTTCCAAAAGTAGCGCAACATTATAATTAATATTCCAGAAAAATATAAATTGTATATCTATCCATTATAAATAGTTCGTTGTTACTTCTGAAATAGCACAACATTATTAATATTCTAGAAGAATATTACTTGCTTATAGAGAGCATGATATTACAAGTTCAAATTTTCAAAAGAATATTGACTCAATGCTCATGAAGAAGTATAATTTAAATTATAGTTATTTTAAACGAATATAATGTTGAGGTTCTCGAAAAAACGCAACACATGTTATATAAATATTCAAGAAGAATATTTCATTGTTACTCATGTACGGCATAAATTTTATTATTTAGCTCGAAAGATGGAATGAATCGTTAATGTCAATATTCCATAAGAATATTGTGTTTATACTCTTGAAGATTATATGTCTCGTTGTGTTTCTAAAGAAAACACATTTTATATATATATAAAATAATATTAAAAAAATTGTGTTGGTGTTCCTGAAGAAACACAATGTTATTAATATTTAAAAAAAAGAATATTAATTGCTCCAAAATAATATGATATTATAATTTCAATATTCCTGAAGAATATTGATCGATTATATGTAAAATCACGAATTTAATTACTATATTTATTTACATGTCCATTTTTCTGAATATGTATTTTGATATTGATGTTCTAATCATAATTTATTGCTTTTAAATAATATAATGATATAAGATCAAACATAAAACTATGTTTTTACTCCAGAAGAGTAAATCCTCACATAATTATTACTGTAAACAATAATATGTTATTGCTCCTGAAGAGCATGATATTAAAATTTTTCATATTTCAGAAGAATATTGATCTATTGTTCTTGAAAAGTAATAATAAAATATATTGCGATCTCAAAATAGCACATTATAATTTTCATTAATATTCTAATTAGATCTTACTTGCTCTCAAAAAGAATAACTACATATAATCTGAAGTAAATTATATTTTTACGCTCGAAGAGTAAATTATTGTATAATTTATTATAATAATATTTGATTGCTCGCGAAGAGTTTGAATTATAATTTTCAATATTCCAGAAGGATATTAACATGTTGCTTTTGAATGAGCAATATATATATAACGTGTTTTTAAAGCAGCACATGTTTCAAAAATATATTATTTTGAATTCACGTTTATCATTGAAGGAAAACGTATAACTAATGTCATTAGAAAATTGATTAATTTATCCACTTGAATAATATATGATTTTATAATTTAATCATATTTTTTGTGATTATATAATTGAATTATATATTATATTAAACCAGAAGTCCAATTTGATTTTATTATTTGGCATGATTAGTAGGACCATCACTGGATCAATAATGATGCAAAGTTAAAAAATTTTAATAGATATTAAATGAAGAATTTGAAGATTTTTCAATCCAATAAATTCCTATATATTATCTGTTCTCATTACCGACAATTGATCATTAAATATCGCTAGCTAAACTAAGGATTGAATTCCCTAAATTTCTTAAAAATAATTAGGGTGATATATGGGGCCTTGTCACCCATCATGTTAATCATCTAAATATTATTTGTATCTAATATATTTGATACAAATATTAGATGATTGCATGGTGTTCGCAACCTAAAATTTTGGGAAATTATTGCTCAAGTTATGAGCATAATTTTCAAATTATATAATCAAGACTATGTCTTATTAATACTAGTGGGCATAAATCTCAATATTTTAATAAGTATTAGTTAAGATATCAATAAATGATTTAACACTATTGTTTGTTAAATGTCTCCAATTAATTTAATTGAGAATATAGTATTTTTCATTTTTATTTAAGGAATTCTATTACGCATCATGCTAAAATCACAGTTATCCTTATTAAAATCAGCTTATGATCAGATCATAATTTTTCCATCTAATTATTTTTGATGGTGTAGTATATGTAAAAATTGAATACCATAATAGACTGAGATGGAAAATAAAGAATGCTGAAAATAAGTGCGTAGTTTGAACTATTATTTCAAATGAGCGATATTTTATAACACTGAAAAATGATTGTCAATTTGATTGGACAATTCTCTCAGCATTAGCAGAGGAATTAAGAAGTTGAAAATAATGTATAAATGCATCATCATCTAAATTCTCGCTAAATATCATTCGAACCAGAAGTTCGAAAGATAATTTATTTAGATACATTTATTGATTAAAGAGATCAACAATATCTCACGCACCAATTTTTAATGCTCCAATACAAATTGATGTCTTAGAGGACAATTTGTTAGCATTATATTTGATATATTTATAGCACACCTGAAGCGGTTAGCAAAGATTGTTTCATTAAGAAGGCATATGTTTTTTATGAGTATTTAGAAATAACAAATTATAAAACCCCATAAGAGATTCATGTACCTGATATGTTGAAAATTGAGATATCTACACGTGTTGTGTCACTATGGGAAAAGAAATAGAATCGAACAAAAAAAGAAAAAGTTGTCGACAATTTATACATGATATACAGTATCATATGTGAATCTCGAGGAATCGAAATAAATGCGTCGAAATATATCGATCGAAATAATGTTTGGCCAAATAAAATGAGAGACAATCTTAAATTGAATTTAGTAGATAAAAACGAAATTTTTGGATATGTAATCCAAAAATCTAAAGGTATATACTTATATGAAAATGAAATGAGAAAAATGAAGTCGTATTGTGTAATGCACGACTCAACATGGTGAATTTTGCAAAGATCGTCATGGATGAAATCACGAGTTTATATCATGTTATCTTGACGATACATAAAATTTGAAATACGTGATAGTCAACTGATCTGGCATTATTATTAATGTTATCTTTGAAAAATTTAATATGCCTGAAGCATAACTCAAACGATACATGCCCGAGAATCATGTTCTTAGATCATTATATTGAATAAAATAATCTGGATACATGTGGTATAATCACCTTAACGAATATTTGTTGAAAGAATACTATGAAAATAACCATATTCGCATATATGTTTTCATAAAGAAAACAAATATTGGATCTGCAATTATGGTTAATGTTTTAAATTTAATTGGAACTCCTGAAGAGCTCAACAAAACTACTAATTATTTGAAAAATGAATTTGACATGAAAGATTTGGGACAAATCAATTTTTTTTTTGGGTTGCGAATTGAACATTTCCCAAAAAGATTATTTATTCATCAATCAATGTATACAAAAAAAGTTTTAAAACGCTTTTATATAGATAATACACATCCACTGGTATCACCATAGTTGTTCGATCATTAGATATGAAAAATGATCCATTTCGTCAACTTGAAGATGGAGAAAACGTTCTTGATCCTGAAGTACTATACTTTAGTGCAATTGGAGCATTAACTTATCTTGTAAATTACACTCGACTTGACATAACATTTTCTGTAAGTTTCTTTGCAAGATATAGCTCTACACCAACTAAAATATATTGGAATGGTGTTAAACAATTTTTCATTACCTAAAGAGTACTATTGATTTGAGATTATTTTATTTTAAAAAATCAGGATCTGCTTTAGTGGGATATATAGATGCATGTTATCTCTCTGACCCACATAAAATTAAATCGTAAACACGATATGTGTTTACACGTGGAGGAACAGCTATATCATGGAGATCCGTGAAGCAATCATTGACAGCAACATCCTTAAATCATTCTGAAATTATTGCAATCCATGAAGCAAATCAATAATATGTATGGTTGAGGAAATGACTCATCATATCTAAGTATCATGCGGGTTACTCCAACAAAGGATAGCTAACAATTTTGTATGAAGACAATGCAACTTGTACTGCACAACTCAAATGAGACTATATTAAAGGTGATAGGGCGCAGCATATTTTTTCAAAATTCTATTATACACATGAGTTTCAGAAAAATGGTGACATTGATATCCAACAAATTCTTTCAAGTGGCAATGTGACCGATTTATTTACAAAAACACTGCCAGCATCTACATTCGAGAAATTATTTCATGATATTGGAATGTGTCAACTCAAGCATCTTCAGCGATCAATATCAGGGGGAGTAGCTGTACTTTTTTCCTTAGCTTAAGTTTTGTCCCACGGGATTTTCCTAACAAGGTTTTAATGAGGCATCATTTATTTTTAGTATTTTAAAATAACTGTACTCTTTTTCCTTCTTTTGATTTTTTTTCCATTGGAATTTTATCTAATAAGGTTTTAACAAGGCAGATATTTTATAATATGTAATTTAAGGGGGAGTGTTGTAAAATGTAAGTTTATTAGAGTTTAGAGGCGAATGACAATTATATCCCTGTAATTCTAGAAATTATTATTGTTGTATCCTTGATTTTGCCCTATAAATATAGGGCTTTGATTTTTAGTAAAACATTCGCAAGTCTATTGACTTCTCTTCGTTCTCTTTTCTTTTCTTTTTTTTTTAACTTTTATAACACAAAATATAATTTTTATTTTGTTGTACAATATTTTAATTGATTAATTTAATAGTTATATTTTCTTGGGCAATTAGTAATTAGTAAATCGATTAGATAACATTGAACATTATTAATGAAAACTTCAAAGTTTTATCTCTTATTTTTGCACAATATTTCTCTAATGCGAAGCAAAGATATAATATTATAAGTTAAAATGAGGCCTTTCTTATCAATCGTCAAAAACTGAAAAAGAAAGCGATCAACTAAGAATTTTTTTATTTTATTTTTAAATTGAATAAAATTGCATCACTAGTTTATCTTCATATATAATATCTTGAGATACTTTGGACAAGTCAACCTTGAAAGATCCGTTTTAAATCAACATTTTAGACTTATGGATTTCGAAGATATTAACCCATGCATAAATCAATAATTTATATATAATTATTTGTAATGAGTTCACGATTGCAATGGCTAAATTGACTTAGTGTTATTTACAAATTCTATATCCTAAGCTCCAAATAGCAACTTTAAAAGTTTGAAACAATGGACTCAAAAAGAAACTTCACTACTTTCTTGTTTCATGGCACTGAAAAATGCGACTTAAGAGTACAATTAACGATATACATATTCCTTTTAGGGAAAATTGAAGCAAGGTCCCTAATCTTTTCATTTTTTACAGACTTTACCCTAACCTTTATTTTGTGTCAACGGAAGTTCCAAACCTTTCATAAATATGCACATAGGTCCATCTGGATAAAAACCATTCAAAACACCGTCAGTTAATCGAAAAAATTAAGGAATCAACATCCAATAAAATCGTCCAAAATACCGTCAGAAAATATCGTCCAAAAAAATATCAATATCTAATAAAATCATCACAGTAGCAAATAGTTTAAGGAATTTTCCTAGTCAACTAATGGTATTTTGGATGATTTTCGTCTAGAGGAACTTCAGTTGCATATTTATAAAAGATTTAAGACCTTCACTGACATAAAATAAAGGTTAGTGTACAGTCTGCAAAAAATGTAAAAGTTAGAGACCATCGCTGCAATTTCCTTCTTTTTATGGTAAAGACAAACAATTAATTAGAAGTTTTGAGATGATCTTTACGTTTAATGATTTGCGATCTTAAGACAATACCCAAAAAAATGGGACAACGTGTCAAGAGTTTTTTCCAAACTCACTTTATATCTTTTCCGTTATAAAAATTTGTCTAAAGGTCCAACACTAAAAATTAAAAAACAAAAAAAAGGTACACTTTCGTTTTCACCTTTCTTAAAAATTCACAATGAAAAGCATTGCACATATGTTCACATCAAAATTTATATTACTAAAGATGAAAAGAACACTTGTGTCTCAATCAACATTATCATGTACTAACTAAGCCAGATCAAGTCGACTATTCTCGATGCCAATTTAAAGTGAGTACATTTTACTCGACATAAATTTTATTTTAAATTTGCTAAAGGATCAAAGCAGCGAGAAAATAAAAAATAATATTTCATCAAAGCTTTAATACAAGAGGACAACTTTTTATTAGACTTTATTTCATAATTCGAAATTGTTTTTAGTTTAAAAATAGGAAGCTTTAATAAATATTCTCGTATATTAATATTTTGTGTGTAAAATATGGATAATAAATGCAAGAAGGAAAAACAAAAACAAAATGGAATATGTATATAACAAGTTGAAACAAGAAAATATGAATAATTCGTTAATTGACGCGTTTAGCGCGGATTTACTATATTATTAAAAAAAATTATTAATTATTCGTGTCAAAATCAATAAGCATGTATATGAATATTGTAATAGAATAATTCCTACCAGATTAATGAAAACAATATTAGTTGATTTAATTAATTAATATTCGTACAATCCATATCATTATCATGATTTACCGATTTTAATTTGTAGCCATCAGAATCAAACATCATTTTTTAACAATTATCATATAATTTCTGATTCCCCTATTGATTGTTATATTATCGTTTGTGTCTGTTCGGTGGCATACAAACTGAACATGTTTACTAAAATAAAAACTGATTGTATTTGTTATTCATAAATTTATAGTACGCAAGTTTAATAATTCAAAGGAGTTCTCGATTTGTGCAAATGTACGTAATATGCATATCATCTACATATTAAAGAAATGTTGGATATATAATATCAAACATGATTAAATATTATAATTGTTAGAATTTTAATTTTTCTCTTAATTTATTTTCACACTGTCCATTAACGTGATATATACATATTACTGACATAAAATACTTGAATTTATAGTTTTCCATCTTTATTTATGTGAATAAAATAGGGTTTCAACTATCTCAAGAAAATCTATTTCTTGGAATACTAATAAAAAATAATAAATAAAGATCTTAGCAAAATTCACTACCGTTTAAATGTGATTTCTCAAGAAATAACTGTTGTAATTGAGAACAATGAGTCGTGGACGTGCTAGCGAAATATGAGGATGATAGGACCGCGAATCATCGAGATATCAACGTTTGAAGTTTGAACGATGATTGCACAGGTTGGCCTAACTGTGCAAATTTCCTTATAGTTGCTCTCGATTTTCTCTCTTTTTGGAGTTGAATTTGATTTCTTGCACTCTCTAATTTTCTTTTCAACTCATCTCATATATGTAGAATTGAGGTAAGATTTAAAAGTCGAAAAAATACTTTAGTACTTTCTGTATTGAACTCAGTACTCGTTTTACTATTTAATTGACACGTATGTCTAATCTAAATTCAATGTTTAGTCTCAATTATTCAATATACATGCTAATCCGTTTGATTCCCAGTTTTATCAAAATGTAATTTTCTATCTTTCTCTTTTTTTTAATCACATATTCTTCATTAAAATAATATTACATGTAAATAAAACAATTTTCTTTATTTTTCATTCACATTCTTCATCAATTTATTATTCTAAAATTTATTTTTCTAACAAAATGGGTGTCAAACACCCTATAAATAATGGTTGTGAGTTTTAGATACTCCGTAGTACTATAAAAAATTTCTTAAAATTCCTAATAGGACTCTCATTTCCCTTTCCTTATTTTCCCGGCATAGGAAAAGAAAGCGTGCGAAGTTTCCTTGGTAATTTAGTACTTTAGCTAGTCCTGTTACCATATTACCGTTTCAATAATATTTACTATTGAATATTTTTAATTGGACCAATCTGTTGGACTTGGACCATTCATCCACCTCACGGCATGGGGCTAATATTCAACCAGTGCTCTAAAAGCCGCCATAAATATCTTTTAGGCCATGACCAATGCCCCAGTTAGTCCTATACATGTGACCCGCTATCAGGAACAGAATTGCAATAGTCAAGACTAGGAATTTTTGATGAACAGGATCAAAAATCATTACTCTTTCGACACAAGAAAAGGATTGGGCCGAATACAAAGATTCTATTGCATGTATTTTGGCTAAATACATACTTCTGCACTTCCACTTGACACCTATCGTAATGATAAACGGCTTGTCTCGCCGTGACCCAAAAACCCGTCCTCAGTTCGGATTGCAGGCTGCAACTCGCCTGCATGAACTCGAAATGGGAGCAGGTTTGAAAAAGGATCTTAGAGTGTCTAGGGTTAAGCTTCACTGTTCCCTGGGATTGGGTTTGGGCCTTTCCTGCGCAGCTTAGGTGGAAGGCGAAGAAGGCCTCCAAATTTAAATTTTTTAGAAGTTCATTGTATTTAATCAATAAAATTCCCTCTTTTTTTGTGTTTTTTTTTTGTTTGTCCACTACTTATTATATTATTTTATATTATACGAAATAAATCGAAAAAGTTCTGATACATCTCGAAAAACCGGCTCGAAGCTCGAACAAAACATCTCACTTCGCACACAGACTCTTTTTTCCCCCCCAATTTCTAAACGGTTAAATTTTTTTCTTCAATTCTTTTGTCTTCCGTAGACGCACTTTATTAATTTCTTTTAAAAGTCTTTTATTTTACTTTAGCTTATTATTATTATTTTTTCATTTGACTTTAATTTCAAGTCTTTAAAAGATTTATCTTTACAAAAGTTAAAAATGACTTTATCTAAATAGTGAAATAAGATTTTAAGTTATGATGTTATCTACATTATGTAATTAAGGTATTAAGACTCATTTTTATCATAAACTCTAAAATCATATATGAAATTCCTATAAATTTATTAAGTATGAATTGTTTAATTGAAAATTGAAATTATGAAAAATATTTTAATTTTTGCATTTTGAAAACATGAAAATTGTACAATTGACTAGTGGTGGGAGTTATTAAGTAAATATTGTGTTTTATAATTTTAGATGTTTAATATGTATTATTTTAATTATTAAATTGATTAAAAATTTATAGTAATATTATAAATAAGAATTTTTTTTGTTTTTGTTTTTTTATGTTTAAGCCTCTCCTAGACTAGCTTAACTTCGTAAAGTTTGAAACTTCGGCTCCACGTCTAGTCACGATTTAAACTTTTTAGAACACTATATTCAACAATGATATGTATCAATTAGCACAAAGGAAAATTTACACAATAAATCATTCATTTAGGGTTTATTTACATTTTACATACTGTATTTTTCTAATTTATAATTTACACACCCCTTTTTACTTAATGGTAAAAAAAACACATTTTGGTTACAAAACTACAAACTTGCTATTATAAATTTATGAACATACCACAATACCCTTAAAAAACCATATATTAAAGTATCTAACATTTTACATACCTTTTGTTATTTTTAGCTCTTAGCAATTTATAATTAAAAATTGAAAAATTTTATATTGTTTCCTACAAAATTAATATGCAGCATGCAAAATATTAGACGCAAATTGTAAATACATTATAAATATAGGGTATATTCTCTAATTCTCTCTTATTTAGGCGGAGCCATTCCTAGTCTAGACTCCAGTGCAGGCAAATTTGAGCCCAAACCCATTTTTTTTTTCTTTTCAGTGATCAGATTTGGTAGTAGAAAATGGGTAGATAGAGACTGATCGAGTTGTGCGTGGACGTGGGATGGAGGCAGAGTATGCAGCGTCGAAGGTGGTTCTATGCGGTGACAAAGGGAAGAAGCAATTACAGTGCTGGAGCCTGGAGAAGACAAAGTTAGAGGATTTATGGGCCGGGATAGATTTTGTATGTAATGGACTAGGCTGGTATTGAAGATGGGTAACTGTATGGGATGTGTGGGGTCAAATAAATTTTAGATAGTGGGCTTAGGTTATATGAGCTAGTTTTGTTGGGCTACAATAGTTTTGGTATCTTGGGCTGTTGAGGTATTATATAGGTGGAAATTACATAAAACGATACTTTAACTATTCAACTTTCTAAAATCAGATTCAAAGTTTCATATTTCAATAATCAGAAATATTATTTTAATCAATATTTTATAAAATAAATATTTTACTAATATACTCCATTATATACACATTACAAAACCCCAATCCTCTTTATAAACACTTCATTCTCTCTCCACCCAAGACGTTGTCGTATGTCTCTCTCTCTCTCTCTCTCTCTCTCTCTCTCTCTCTCTACATCAACGCTTCTGCCAGCTACAAACTCCGACGAAGGACCAATCCAGCCTCGTCGCGATGTGAAGATGTGGTTGGTGCACGTCCCTTGCTCGGCGGCTGAAGCGATCTGGCAGCGATGTGAAGAGGTGGTTAGCAACCGCCTCGATTTGTTGCGATATGAAGCAATGGAGGTGCTACGGGGGTTGATTGCATAGTGGTGGTGAATTTGGAAGGGCAGCGATGTGAAGCGGTGGTTTGCAACCGCTTCGATTTTGTGGAGTGAGACAATGTAATGGTTTCGTTGGGGTGGTGGCGGTATAGTGTGGATTGTGTGGTAATAGGGTACTGCCTTACTGAGTTGTTGTAGGTGTGGCGGTGATGTGGTGGTTGGGTGAGTGGTGATGAACAGTGGTGGTGGAGGCGTGCGGTTCTGTGGTGGGGACGGTGGTTGTGTGGATTTGTGGGAACGGTTTTGTGGTGGATTTGTGGTTGTGTGGTGGATTTGTGGAGTTCTGTGATTGGTCTGTCGTGATGGTGAGATGGTAGTGGTGATGGTTGTGGTGCTGCGATGGTGACAGTGGTGTTGGTGTGGTTGCGGTAGTGGCGGTGGTGGTGGTGCTGTAGAGGTAGCGGAGGTTTGGTGGTGGTCATAGATTATATTATTGATTGTGACTATTAAATTGACTGACCCGTGACTAATAAATAATATGTGACCACTAAAAAGATAAATTGTGACCAAGAATAGTGTGTGACCTAAAAAATAAAATTAATCCGTGACCTATAACAATTGTGATTTGTGACTTATAAATAACTTGTAACATATAAATTTTTTATCCGTGACAAACAAATCGTGATTTACAAAATTTTTGAATTGTGACCATAAACACAATTTGTGACATTAATTTTTTTGATTTGTGATCGAAAAATAAGTTGTGACTAATAATTTGATAAGCTGTCACTAATTAATTTTTTTATTTGTGACCGATGAACAAATTGTGACTTACAAATTTTTTGAATTGTGATCGTAAAATAATTTGTGACATAAAATTTTTTATTTGTGACCGATGATCAAATTGTGACTTACAAATTTTTTGAATTGTGATCGTAAAATAATTTGTGACATAAAATTTTTTATTTGTGACCAAAAAATAATAAGTGATTAATTAAATTGCTAATTTGTAACCAAATTGTATAGATATGTGACTTAAATATATTTAATTAATAAAATAAATAAATAATTAATTTAATAATGAATAAATTTTAATAAAAATCTGATTTTTGAAGTTTGAAACTTATTTTCTTAATTTTGAAATATGCCATACTTAATCTCTAACTTATAAAATTTTCCCTATATACAGAGAAAATAACCCCAAAACCTACATTTCAATATTAATTTTCCAAAAACAAGGGGATTAAATTTTATTTCAAAAATCAGGTGGTAATTAGATTTTAATAATTATAATTAATAAAAACTTAATTAAGACTAATTTATGTACCCACCACCCGCTCTATTCATTTCAAACCCCTAAGAATATTTTCTCACCTAAAGTATTCTCTCTCGTCCTTTTTCACCCACATACTGACGATTGAGTAGGC
This sequence comes from Olea europaea var. sylvestris, assembly GCF_002742605.1. Taxonomy (NCBI): domain Eukaryota; kingdom Viridiplantae; phylum Streptophyta; class Magnoliopsida; order Lamiales; family Oleaceae; genus Olea; species Olea europaea. Next base: position 9,537,347 of record NC_036246.1, read on the forward strand.
GTACATGAACTACCGAAAATGGAGGCTATAGTTCGCCAGCAAAATGAAAATTTTCATATGGTAGTCCAGCACTGCTGCAAGCTATTTGTCCCAACGGCGACAAGAGGTTATGGGGTTGGTGCTGCACGATGAGAGGTTATTTAGGTGGTGGCTGCATAGCACAGACGATTGTCGCGCAATTACTGTATGCGGATAAAGCGGGCATAACGCGACGGTGATTTCATTGTTTGCTACGACATGAAGCTATGGGGTGGCACCGGTGAGTGTCACATAATTGATGTGCATGGGTGACGCAAGTGACAATTCTCACCTTTAACAACATTGTGCCAACGTGGCTATGGGAATGGTGCAATAGGGCCACTTACTGCTACTGCAAGTAGTGAAATCCACCTTTGTTGGTGGTCTTTTTTATTTGATCTGGGTTGTTTATGCTATGGGTGGATTGTTGGTGAGTCATTTTTTTATTAGATCTGTTGTTTAGTTGGAGTTTTGGATTATTGTTAATATTTTGCAAATGGTGGTGTTGGTTTTTCAATCCATGGATGGTTTTCTGATCTATAGTTCGTTGGTGGTTTTGTTGGTGGTAGTGTAGGCGATGATGGTTTTGTTGCTAGTGGTTCATGTGATCATGGTGAAGTTATGCGTGTTTGGTTCTTAAAGTTGTTAGGAGTGGTGGTGGCGACGAAAATTAGGTGTGACCAAGTCTATCTTCATTGTGACTATATGTGATTAGATTTATGTTATTTGTAACTGTATATAACTTGGTTATATGAAGTCACGAATTAGACTGATATAGTCAGAGACAGTCAACACTAAATACAAAGTTTGTCACAATTAGTCACAGATAACACAGGTTAGTGAATGTAGTAAAGTTGGAGGTGAAGGTGGTGGGTTGTGGTATTAGTCTGCGGTGTGTAAAGATTTATTTGTAGTGACTCTTTGTTGTCAAGTATTGTTTATTGTAAAAGTTATAACCAATTTTGTGTTGATTGTGACCTATTGTGACTTGAATACATATTGTCATAGTTAATATTGATTTAGTCATAGACAGTTACATTGAATATAAATTTAGTTACAATTAGTCATATGAAATACAACTTTGATTACAATTAGTCACTGATAATACATGTCAGTGACTTAATTATATATAATGACTTGGAAATTTTTTGGATGGGCGTGGTAGGGTGTAGTGGAGGTAGGGTAGGGTATGGTGGATCTATGAAGTGGGATGTAATCTCCAGTTTTTAATTTTTGAAAATTTTTTTAGAGGTGGATGTGGAGAGAAAGGTAAGTGGTTCCATGGGGTGGGGTGTGATTTCTAGTTTTTAATTTCTGGAAATATTTTGGGATAGGGTAGGATAGGGGGTGGGAATGTGTTGGGATCTCCAGCAAAGGTTTTCATGTTTTGAAATTTTTTTATAGGTGGGATGGGGGTAGGAGTGGGCGTATGGTGGTGGGTGCGTGGGGATAATTAATTTCAATTATTAATTGGAATTGATACCTGAATTTTAAAATAATTTGACAAGTTTTTTAGTTTTGAAATGTGATTCTTATACGTAGAAGTTATGTATTGCTCCCTTATATGTAATTGGTAATGGATTTATGGATATTGATGTTGGGCTAATAATTGTACATAAATGATGTGATTTATAAGGATTATAGCTATATTGGTGGGTTATGAGCTAATTAATTTAGGTTATGTGCTGTAACAACTAGTTAGTATATGGAAATATTGGTTTTTTATGAGTAGCAAATGTTTGGGCATTTAAATCAGGAGCAGACATTTGTACGATTTTTTTTTTTTGAAACTGATGATAAATCTAAAGCTGAATTTCAGTGTATGGACAGTACCTGAGAACAATAACTTATTTTTCTTTTTTCCTTGTTTTCATTTTTTCCTGCTACTGCTAATCAACACTAAATTTTTGATGGTATTTGCTATTGGTGTTTATTTTTTATTTTTTATTATTTTTATTATTTTTTGCGATGGTTTGGAATCAATGAAATACATATGGTATGTGTTAATGAAATAAGCACAAGTTAAAGGCCATAATGAAATAAATCAAACAAGATAAGAACACCAAAATTTTATATGAAAATCCAATATGCAAAAAAATCAAGAACGAATGAGGAGTCTTTCACTATAATCAATAGTGAATGTTGTTTACACAAGATCTCAATGCTCTCAATCAAGATCTAAAGCTCTATCGAGGCTATATCATGTTATGTTATGATTACAAGTGTGGATTCTGCATATAAACCCTAAAACTAGAGTTATAGAAAGATTGAAGTGATAAAAACGCATTAAAACTTGAAACGGGCATTTGGCCGACGAACTATCACTCGAGTGCCAGGCAAATGCCAATCCAGTGCCAATATTCCTGATTCAAGCACTTGAACGGGAGACATGCTCAGCAAGCTTCTCCTTGGTCCATAATTTGACCTCTTCAAGTCATCTTTAACAAAAACACCAATATCCAATAGAATTTAGGTCACACTTCAACTGTTCTCTACCTTGAACCAAATTCCAATGTAAGAAATTACACAATGCTCTTTGGCAAGTCACCAAACAACTATTCCATCTCTTCCACACAAGTCCTAATGAGCTAAATCAATGACAAATACTAACTAAGTTCAAGCAATGCTCAAACATAGCAATGTGAAGTGGTTTTGTTATCATATTAGCGCGATTTTCCTCGGTATCAACTTTGCTCACTATAATATTACCACGAACAATTACATCACGCACAAAATGATACCTCACATTAATATGCCTTGTCCTTTCGTAAAGTATTTGGTCTTTTGTTAGAAAGATTGCACTCTGACTATTATAATAAACTGTAGAAATCTACAAGTCTTCATTGATTTTACTAATTAAATCCATCAACCGCATAGCTTCCTCACTTGCCTATTTAATAGCCATGTACTTTGCCTCTATTGTAGATAATACTATTGTATTTTACAAAATAGCTTTCCAACTAATATTGTTGTCTCCAAAAATAAACACAGACCCTGTCAGTAATCTTCTCTTATTAAGATTTCCTGCATAACTTGAATTCACTTACCCAATGACTCCATCGTATTCCTATCAAAATGCAAACAAGCATCAGTAGAGCCTTTTTAATATCTTAATATTCATTGCACTACTTTGCAATGTTCCTTGCCAGGATTTTATGCTAACTACACAGACTGAATGTGCTAAGTCTAGACGTGTACAAATCATAGCATACATAAGTGATCCTACTGCACTTGAATAATGAACCTGAGACATGTAATCGATGTCTTTATCGACTGTGGACACAAGTCAGATGGTAATTTAAAGTGGGCAGCAATAGGATTACTGATAGCCTTTGTAATCAGCATTTTGAACTGTAAAGTAACTTTTCAATATACTTCTTCCGACTCTAATACAATCTGCCAACTTTTATATCCCTCAAAATCTCCACACCAAGAATCTTTCTTACTGCATCTAAATCTTTCATCTCAAACTCTTCACTAAGCTGGGCTTTCACTTTTTTGACTTTCGCTTTATCTTTAGTTGCTATAAATGTTTCATCAACATATAACAGTAAATATATAGCTAAATCGTCATCACACTTTATGAAGTACATACAATTATCATAACTTTCTCTGACAAAGTTATGAGTAGTTGTGAATAAATCGAACCTTTTATACCAATGCCTCAGTGAAAGTTTCAGTTCGTACTATGACTTTTTTCAACAATCATACATAGTTCTCCTTTCTGTTAACTATGAAACCATCTAGTTCTCCATGCAAGAATATTGTATTGACATCCATTTGCTCAAACTCCAGATCATCCTTAGCCATAACCTCAAGTAAAACTCGAATTGAGCTATGTTTTACAACGGGTGAGAACACATCTGCAAAGTCAACACCAGAAATCTGGCTGTAACCTTTTGCTACCAATCTGGCCTTGTACCTTATCTCTTCAACTCTTGATGTACCTTCCTTTCTTTTGAACATAGACTTGCAGCGAACAACCTTAATCTCTTTGGATAATTTCATTGAGTCCCATGTGATATTTTTGTTAGGCGATTCTATTTTTCCCTACATAGCAATCAATCGTCTATTAGAATCATTGCAACTAGCTACTTCTGTATATGGAGCAGGCTCTTTAATGAAATCAATACTGTTAGCCACAACCAATGCATAAGCTACCAACTTTCCCTCTCCAAACTTCTGTAGAGGTTTAATATCTCCACAAGATCTATCCTTTACTATTAAATACTATAGTGTTGCTAGTGGTAGAGCCAAAGTAGGTAAAGTATTACTTTCCTTTAGCTCTGAACTAGACTAATCTAAAGCATATGATTTCTCTTCTAAACTAATTTCCAACTCCACTTGAATATTTGATTCTGTAGCTCAGTTTTAACAGAATCTCCATGAGACAAATTTTGAACCATTAGAAATTCATCAGACTCTATATCTTTACTATCCACTACCTTTCTTATTTTTCGATGCCACAATTTATATCACTTCACAACCTTATTTATAACCATAAAAATATGCACTTTTTAGACCTTGGTTCAAACTTTCCATTATTTACATCAGCTTAAATGGCGCACCCAAATATTTTTAAATTAGAGTAACTAGAAGGATTATTAAACCATACATCTTCGAGTGTATTTTTCTCAATGGCAATTGAAAGTGTCCAATTAATGAGAAAACAAGTGGTAGTAACAGCTTCAGTCCAAAAGTCTTAGAAAATCTAGCACTTAAAAGCGCACAACGAACCTTTTTCATTAAGGTTCTATTCATCCGTTCTGTTGTAGAGTTTTGGGCATTGTCAAGTGTCTCAAAATCCCATTTGTCTTGCAGAAGCTATTAAATTAGACGTTTTATCTGTTTTCCAATCTATTTTTCAATCATTTTTGTCACTTGTTAAAGGTTGCAAAAATTTCACTCTTCTGTTTCAAGAAGAATACCTAAGTCTTTCTGAAAAAATCATCGGTCACTATCAACAAGTAATAAGCACATCCTTTAGAAGGTATCATCGTTGGTCCCTAAAGATCAGAATGGATAAACTCAAGTGTTCCCTTCATGTCGTCTCATTTTGGTAAATTTTACCTCTTTCTATTTTCTAAATATAAAATCCCACAAAATTTCAACTTACTGATCCTCTGCCCATCAAAAGTCCTCTTTTACTCAATTCCATCATATTATTCTCACTCATATGCTTAAGTCACATATGCTAAAGTTTTGTAACTTTTCCATCTGTAAAGGACGAAGTAGTAACTGCTGCATCCCTTATAAATGTAGAATCCTATAAAATGTACAACTACGCGGAGCTTTTTTGTCCCTTCATGACAACAAAAACACCATTGCTCACCTTCAAAACTCTGCATTCACCAGTGTATCTATACTACTTTGAGTATAGAGAATTCAAAGATATGAGATTCTTCTTTAGTTTTGGAATGTGCCTTATATCAGTAAGTGTTCTGATAATTTCATCAAACATTCTAATCTCGACTATACCAATACAAGCTATTTTACAAGGTACGTTGTTTCTCATAATCACAATACCTCTCAAAATCCTTTTATATGTTGAAAATCAACCCCTAGTGAGACACTATTAAACATACAAGTCGAGTGAAAAACTCAATCCTCACAAGATTTGGAATCTCCCATTAGAAATCACAAGAAGTTCTCCTTCACTTTATACATCTTCCACAACATCAGCTTCTCCCTATTTTCAGGCTGCTTTCCATTATCTGTAGTAGCAGCAACCATTCTATTTCTACTTCAACTTGTAGTAATAAGCTCTAATGTGCCCAATTTTTTTTTACAAATTTGACGTACATTCTTTGTATGTTTGGATTTTGAATTGCCCCTCATATTTTTTCCAAAATTTTTGTCTTGGTCCTCCCACGAACAGCTAAGTCCTCAGCCCGACTCTTCGATCTAACTATAAGATGTTTCATCTTCTTGTTTGACAATAAATATTACAGACCTCATCTACAGTGAGAGTATTACGACTGTAGAATATAGTATCTCTAAAAGTCTAATACGAAGACGATGATGAACACAAAAACATCGACGTAAAATCCTTCTCATCATACTTAATCTCAACGTTTCTAAATTAGCCATAATTTCTTCAAACATAGATAAGTGATCATCCAAGGCGGATCTAAGATTGATGAATTTTTTTTTTTAACAAGGGCCAATAAGTAATAAAACTTTACACATAAAAAAATATTTTTCATCTTACACCTAAGTTGGCTGGGGCTGGCATGAGCTTTAACCTATTGAAGCCCTTCCCTAAATCTGTTAGTGAGATAATCTATTGACTTACCTTCAGGCATCCGATGAGAATATATGCACTACTTTAAATATAACTTAATAGTCAAACTCTGTCATATAAAGCTACTCCAATCTCAAGTACAACGCAGTGGCATTATTCTCCTTTAGAACATCCCGAAGCATGTGATTTGATAGATGGAGATGGATTTGTGACAAGGCTTTTCGAACCCTATGTTGCTTTTCATCCTACGTTTGATTGAAGGCATTTTATCAAAACCTAACAAGACATCATCCAAATACATCTGCGCGAGAACACCGAGTATCTTTACCTGCAATAGAGAAAGACTCAATAAGGGGATATCATATTTCTTCATTGACATATGAAATATCAACCTTTCTCTGATATTAGTTTTTAGTGAAATAAGCGCAAGATTAATTTAATAATGAAATAAATAAAACAAGACGAAAACACAGAGATTTTACATGGAAACCAAAGACGGGAAAAACTACAAGCAGAGGAATTTTTCATTATAATCAATAATAAATGTTATTTACACAAGATCTCAATGCTTTCAAACAAGATCTAAAGATCTCTCAAGGCTATATTAATGTTGTTACTCCTCATATACAAAGCTCCCAATGGAAGTCACGTGGAGGCACTACCTGCAGACAGCTAGCAGTTAACTAAGTCAAAATAAAGAAAAGGCAAAGGTTGCTTTACAATCGAGGCGATATCTCTCTCTAGGGTTCTTCTGCCGAGGCATTTCCTTCTAAAGTCGAACATCTTCACATCCAAAGCTCTCCCTCTCAAAGTCGAAGCACTAGCTTTCTTTAAAGTAGGTTAATGAGTATCTTTAGGAATGATTAATGTAACATTTGTATTAATGAGTGTTAAGCATGTCAGCATGACATCTTATCAATGTAATTAATGTATGACAGAGTGATTGAGACTTTGGTTAATTAGATGGAGTCATGTGGATCCGATCCAACGACGATCACGTCAGTCTAAACTCTATAAATGAAACTTTTGTAACATTGTAAAGGATTGGCAAACATATATACAAACATTACTTCTACTTTGTTGGAATTGTTTGTGATAGTTTGTTTGCACTCATCTTTGATCATATTGCCGGTGCTTGAACATTTTTGTCTCACGTCATAAAGCATCTCCCACATCCATAAATGTCACCCTTTTTAGTCCCAATTTCTGATCAAAACGTGTTAAATTTGTCTATGTGGACACGATTGGGCCCAACATTTATTGCCCATGTAATCACTGTGGAAAATAGGGTCAGCGAATATTATGTTATGTTTATAATTCATGGGCATTGCATATAAATCCTAAAATAGAGTTATAGAATGATTGGAGTGTTGAAGAAGCGGTAGACGGGAATGGGGTCGGACGAATAGTCGCTCGAGCGCAAGGCAGGAGCTAAACGGGAGGTGACTCTATTGCTCGAGTGGCAGGCGAGAGCCAGTACCTTTGTTTTGAGCCAATAGAATTTTGGTTACACTTCAACGGTATGAAAGGCGTGATTTGTGTGGTTGAAGGTGGATTATATTCCTGGCTTTCCCCATTCTGAACAATATTCTTGACCTCTCCCGGGTTAATAGAAATCGTGGTAAGATAATGTTGTATAACAAGATTGAATTTTGGACGAAACCTATTATTAACCCCAGATTTCCTGTGTAACCTAACTAGAGGATTAAACATTTTTGCGAAGACTCAAAATTTAGTGTAATAAAATTTTTAATAATTGGACCTTTAGTGTTTGTGCGAGAGGTCGAGTGAGTAGAACACATGAACCTTCTAGGCTGGGCCAAACCTAATTAATACAGGGAAAATTTCATAATCCAGGCATTAACTCTGCTATATTTCAGTTTTAAGATAATAAGTTTGTGTTTTCAAAACTCAGAAAATCCTAGAGAGAGAGAAAGGATTTCGTTGCAATTCAACCCCTAAAATCAAGAATCTAGTTTCCATATGTGAAAAACTCCCTAAAATTTATGATTTAATTAATTAAATATATTATGGTCATATAACTATACAATTTAGTCACAGATTCACAATTTAATTAGTCATATATTATTTTTCGGTCACAAATCATAATTTTTAAATGCCACAAATTACTTTTGGGTCACAATTCAAATTTTTTATAAGTTTCAATGGTCACATATCAAAAAGTAATACGTCACAATTTATGTATCGGTCACACAAATATTATAGGTAACAGTTTACTAGACGGTAACAAATTAATATATTTTTTAAGTCACACAAGTCATAATTTATCTTTTTTACCAGTCACATGTTTATTGGTCACAAATTAATCAATTTAATGGTCACAATCAACCTAATAATTTTTGATTACCACCATAGCAAGCACAACACCACCGGCCACCCCTCACCATTGCAACGCAAACCACCGCTACATTAACAGAGACTAATCACCAAAATAATGAAAAACAAACCACAAGATCTCGTTACACGACCCATGTCATCCCACACACAAACCACTACCCACAACCACCATCATCATCGTCGACCACCGTAGACCGCCACAACACTCGTGACCACCACCACCGCCTTGACTACTACCAACATCAGACCACAACCACTACTAACATCACACCACCCCGTCTCCTCTCTGTTAACCGAACCGCATCCCGCAGATCTACCACTATTACCACAAGCCACCACTGTATTGCAACCACCATCAACCACTGCACCTCACCATCAACTACCACCCATTGCTAGAGCCACCATCAAACGACCATTTGCAAAAAAGAAAAAAAACCACCGTGAGAAGGAGCTCACAATAAAGCAGCCGGCGATTCATCGCTGCAAGCTAAGCTCGGAGGAGAGAAAAGTGAAGAGAGGGCGACGGCAGTCTGCTTTATCTGGCCAGCGATTCATCGCTTATCCACTATGGCCTTTGGGAAAGGCGGCAACTGGTGAAGAGAAGAGAGAAAGTAATGGATAATGTAGAGCTTGAAACATAGAAAACTGATTAATTAATTATTAAACTACCAAAGAATATGCTTCTCGGCGAGAAGAAATTGGAGAGAGAGAAGATAGAGACGACCAGACAAGTGGGAGGAGAGAGAATAAATTGGAGAGATCTTATTTTTGAAATGTTAAACTACTCATCTAATTTTTGAACCCTAAATTTTAACTATGCTATAGTTCAGTTTTAAAATGATAAGTTTTCGATTTCGAGAGAGAGAGAGAGAGAGAGAGAGAGAGAGAGAGAGAGAGAGAGAGAGAGAGAGAGAGAGAGAGAGAGAGAGAGAGAGAGAGGGGGGGATTTTGTTGCAGTTCAACCCTAAAATCAAGCATCTAGTTTCCATGTGAACAAACTCCCTAAAATTTATGATTTAGTTTATATAGTAAATTATTTAATAAAATTTATTTATGATTTAATTAATTAATTAAATATATTATGGTCACATATCTATACAATTTAGTCACAGATTCACAATCTAATTAGTCACATATTATTTTTCAGTCACAAATCATAATTTTTAAATGCCACTAATTATTTTAGGGTCAAATTCAAAAAATTTATAAGTTTCAATGGTCACAGATCAAAAAGTAATACGTCACAATTTTTGTATTGATCACACACAAATATTATAGGTCACAGTTTACTAGATGGTCACAAATTAATATATTTTGAAGTCACATTAGTTGCAATTTATCTTTTTCATCAGTCACATGTTGTTTACTGGTCACAGATTAATCAATTTATTGGTCACGGATTATCTATATGTCTCCTCACTGTGAAACGGAGCTCACAATGAAGCCATCGCTACAAGCGAAGCTCGGAGGAGAGAAAAGTGAAGAGAGGGCGACGGCGGTCTACTTTTTTTGGCCAGCGATTCATGGCTTCTCCGCTGTTGCCTTTGGGAAAGGCGGCAACTGGTGAAGAGGGGAGAGAAAGTAATGGATAATACAGAGCTTGAAGCATAGAAAACTGATTAATTAATTATTAAACTACCAAAGCATGTGCTTCTCAGTGAGAAGAAATTGGAAAGAGAGAGAATATGGAGACGGCCAGACGGGTGGGAGGAGAGAGAAGAAATTAGAGAGAGAATAAGTTGATTAGGGTTGGTGGAATGAAATTTATATAATTAATAATTAATATTTAAATATAAAAGATTTAATTTTTGAAATTGAAAGGCAAAGGTCACACAATATTAAACTAAGAAGCAAGCAAATCAGAAACGGTCAAAAGTAAAACAGAACAGAAAATTAAAGATTTAACACAAGATTTCTTTCGGCCTAAGTCCCGGAGGTTAGGCGACCGCTTCAAATGCCTACATCCCTCGTTGAGCATCCAACAAATTGGATTACGCTTAATTGCACTATAATAGCAAAAAATTGGCAACGAAGGGTTACAAATGTTCAACAAATACAAAGAGATAAAGCAAAGATACTTATCTCTCAAGATCAACCCAAACACCTTCGAAGAATCACACAGAATCTTCATTGCTTCCCTCTCAAAACATCACAACTCAAGAGAACACATGATTTTACAGATAATCACTCAGAATATCTAACCAGATCACTAAGATTTACACGTTTAAGGTCTCAAATCAGAGATTTCAGCCAGAGAATCAAGACCGGATGAAACCCTAACCAGACAAGAGCTTTTTCTCTCTCATAAAACCAAGAGTCAAACACGTTAATGAGAGTCAGTCAAGTGCCAAGTGAAACGGCACAAATAATAGAAGGTTCCAAGTCAAGCCACGTGTCTCCATCCAGTTGAAAGTGTCAATATAATAAAGTTGTAATTCATAAACACGACTTTTTAGCATCTTAAAATTCTGGAAGCATATAACCAAGGTTCAAGTCTCGCATTCTCCATCTTTCTACCAGAATTTTTGGAACTATAGTGCAGCTAGGAGCAAATCCTTAACTCATTTTCATTTGCTCTATGTACCTGTACATAAATCACAAAGAATCAACAGATAAAAGTTTCAAACAGTTTAAGAATTTATTTAAAGGAATTACTTTTGTACCCATATCTGATGGATTAAATTGAGTAGAAACTTTTTCAATCTTAATTTCACCTTTTGAAATTATACCTCTTATAAAATGGTACTTAACATCAATATGTTTCGATCTATCGTGAAACATAGGTTTTTTGCTTAGGTGAATTGTACTTTGGTTATCAGAAAATAGCATAGTGTGATTATCATCAAAACCCATTCCAGTCAGTAAGCCATTTAACCAGATCCCCTCTTTAACAGCATCAGTAGCTGCTATATATTCTGCTTCAGTAGAGGACAGAGCAACTATTTTCTGAAGTTGAGACTTCCAACTAATAGCAGTACCACACAGTGTATAAAAATAGGATGAGGTTGATTTTCTATTATCTCTATTCCCAACAAAATCAGAGTCAGTATACCCTTTCAAACTTATCCCATTTTTATCTGATTTAAACACTAATCCTAAATTTGATGATTCCTTAAGATACCATAGTAACCACTTCAAAGCATGCCCGTGTTCTTCACCAGGATTACTCATGTATCTACTTAAAATGCTAATACTATATGCAAGGTCAGGTTTAGTGCATATCATTAAGTACATTACAGAACCAATTATATTAGAATATGGGATTTTTGACATTCTAGCATATTCTTCTTCAGATTTAGGACAACATTCAGAAGACAGTTTAAAGTAATTTGCAAGAGGAAGTTTCACAGGCATATAGTCAAACATATTAAATTTTTTCAAAACTTTTGACACATAATCACATTGATTAAGAAACAGTATATTTTTATCTTTGTTTCTCCAAATCTGCATGTCTTTTGGCAGCACCAAGGTCTTTTATATTCAACTCTAATTTTAACTTTGATTTAACATCATCAATTTCAGATTTATTTGAACTAGCCAAAAGCATATCATCCACATAAAGGACCAAATATAATGAGTTTTTAACTCCATCACCTTTACAGTACAGACAAGTATCATATTGGCTTCTTCTAAAACCAAATTTTAAGACAAAGGTGTCAAACCTCTTGTACCATTGCCTAGGTGCTTGTTTTAGGCCATACAAAGATTTCTTTAGTAAACAAACAATATTTTCAGGATCACCATTTTCAAAACCAATAAGTTGTTTCATATATATGGTTTCATCCAATTTCCCATACAGAAAAGTAGTCTTAACATCAAATTGATCACGTTCCCATTTAAATTGAGTAACGATAGCAAGCAAGTATTTAATGGTGACATACTTAGCAACAAGAGAAAAAATTTCAGTGTAATCCACACCCTCTTTTTGTGTGAAACCCTTTGCTACAAATCTAGCTTTATATCTAATATTTTTACTATCACCTTTCCCAGGTTTCACTTTATAAATCCACTTGCAGTCAATCAATTTTTGTCCTTTAGGTTTTTCAACCAAAATCCATGTTTTATTTTTAATTAATGAGGATGTCTCATCTTCCATTGCCATTTTCCAGTTTCTGCTTTCTTTACATTTAATGGCTTCTTCAAAAGAAATTGACTCACTTTCAGATAGGTCTTGGTAAGAAAATAAAGAAACAAAGGTCTCACTATCAAATCTAGTAGCGGGTCTGATTTGCCTCCTCTCCCTATCTCTTGTAAGTTGATACTCATCAAGGGGAAGAGCTGTGGAATCAGTCTCTTCAGTTTGATCAAATTCAGTTTCAGTTTCAAGTAGTGCAACATGTTCTTCATTTGCATTATCCCCTGCTGTAGACACAGAGGTATTCTCATTACTGCAGGAGGACTCCATCTCAATTTGTACATCTTTTTCAGTTAGATTTTTCTCTTTTCCTTTAAGACATGACATCATTAACTCATTAAAGATAATATCCTTTCTTACTATTACCTTATACCCCTTTTCTGATTTGACCCATAGTTTGTACCCTTTTACATTGTCATCATATCCCAAGAATACACATTTTAATGATCTTGGTTCTAATTTACCAATATTTTGATGAGCATAAGCAGCACAGCCAAATAATTTCAGATAAGAGTAATTTACAAGTCTATTTGACCACGCAATTCAGGAACAACAAAGTTTAAAGCACTAGAAGGGCTCCTATTAATCAAGTAGGCAGTAGTTTTAACTCTTCACCCCAAAACATCTTAGGCAGTCCAGAACTTAAAAGCATATATCTGACTTTGTTCAATAAAGTTCTATTCATTCTTTTAGCCATTCCATTTTCTTGTGGTGTGTGAGGAACAGTTTTGTGTCTCACGATACCATATTCTTTACAAAGATTGTCAAATTCATAATTGTAGAATTCCAAACCATTATCAGTTCTCAAATATTTTATTTTACTATTAGTCTGATTTTCAACTTGAGCTTTCCAGTCCTTAGAAGCAGAAAATATCTCATCTTTTGATTTCAGTAAATGTACCTAGACTTTCCTTGAAAAATCATCAAGTATAAGCAAAAAATACTTGAAACCAGTAAATGTAGAGACAGAAGCAGGATCCCACAAGTTAGCATGCAAATACTCAAGTCTTTGTTTGAATTTATGGATTCCAGTTAGAAGTTTAACTTGTTTTCCCAAAATACAATGTTCACAAGTACCAAAATCACCAAGATTATGTTTTCCAAATACACCTTTAGAATGCAGGAAATTCAGTCCTTTTTTACCAATATGACCAAGTCTTTCATGCCACAATTTAGCCAGATTAAAGTTTTCAGACATAACAGAAGCAGTTAATCCAACTAAGGGTTTAGCATTGAGGCAATAAAGGTCATGTCTCTTAGGGGCTGAAGTGACCAAGTCATTCCCCCAACTCAATAGATCTAAGTTTGAAAAATCACGGCACGAATCCTAAGGTCATCGAAACACCCACTTCTGATCAGAATTTGGATATGGGACCATCACCAATGAACTCAGAAGGCCCAAAAACCCCTAGGGTGGTGTCCTCGACGTCCAATTTTGCCGGAATTGAAGCATTGGAAAAAGTACAGCCCGAAACTAATTTTGAAATTAATTCTCGTACGATGGTCCAACAATTACACGCGCCAGATATTCATAATGCCCATGAAATGGTGAACCTTCGGTCAAAAAATCACGGCAATCGGAGGTTGGACGCTCCTGTTACGGCACCAAACGTAAACGGGCAGTTTGTCGAAAAATTGCGATTTTCGGCCTCTACGGTTCTCACCTCGGGAAACGCGCCTGATCGCATTATTCAGCATGAAATTCCGCACAAGGCTGGTAAAAATCATAAATTTCTGCCTCCGGTTGATTTTGGCTGGAAAACTGAGTCGCTGGCGGCCGGCCGCGGCGTTCCAGCGGTCCTCCGGCAACTTTTGATCAGAATATTCTTCCAGTTAATCTGAATCCATTTTCATCATCGGTTTTTCCACATGAGGCCCAGACAGTGCTCAATCAGGGCCGAAAGACCTATGCTACTGTAGTTTCTGGCCGTCCGGGCCTGTCTCAAGCTGAACGGAGTTCACGGAAGTCGTTTGCATCGGTTATACAGGGTATAGATGACTCTTCCACTGCTGGGTTTCCTGCTAAAGAACCCTTTATACATATGGGTGAGCTGGCAATAGTTTTGACTGAGTCCGAGGAGGCTACACTCGCTGATCCTTACAAGTATACACTTGTGGGGAAATTTCCACATCGCAAGCCAACCATGAGGAAGGTACGTGAGATTTTTTCTAAGTTTGGGTTCCATGGTTGTTTCGAGGTGGGACTGATTGACACAACACACATTCTTATACACCTTACACATGAGGAGGATTACAGCAGGCTTTTTCTTAAACCTTCATGGTATATTGATGGTTGTCCGATGAGAGTCCTTAAGTGGACATGTGACTTTACACCTGAGCAAGAGACTCTGATAGTTCCCGTATGGGTATCGTTCCCTCTGCTTCCAGTACATTTATGTACGAAGGGGTTCCTTTTCGCCTTATCAGGGGCAATAGGAATGCCCTTGAGAATTGATGAGGCCACCACCGACTTGAGACGACCTAGTGAGGCAAGGGTGTGCATTGAGGTGAATTTGGGGCATAAGTTGCCCGACAGGGTTTGGATTGAGCGCGCTGGTAACCGTGGCTTCTGGCAGACAGTTATCTATGAGAAGCGGCCGATTTTTTGCTTCTCTTGTAAACACTTAGGTCATTCTTATGATCAGTGTACTACAGTTCCTCCTCCTCCTCCTACAGTTGTTGTGCACCCCCCTGTTCGGCCCCCTATTACTAGGATTGATAAGGATAAGGGCAAGGTGACATTTGTGGAGCCAAAGAAGCAGTGGGTTCCAGTTTCAGCAGTGCCTTCTGTGCTTCCCACTACTACTACTACTGCAGTTGTGACAGAGTCAGAATCTGCATCGACATTTCCTACCTCTACTCGTATCACAGTTGATCCAGAGGTACCTCCGTATATTCATTCAGTTGCTGAGCCTACTCCAAATGCTCCTATCGAGGTACCCACTTCTCCTATTATTACTTCCAAATGCTCCTACTGATGTACCCCCTGAGCCGACGCATATGAGTTCTCCACCATTGAAGACACACACAGATGGTACTCAGTCAGCGCAGGGATCAGGTACCGGGACAGTTCCTCAAACCACTCTTGCACAGGGGTTGTTGGCTGAGATCAGCTCAGAGCGACATGGTGTCAAGCATATGCTGATTGATCACTTTAAGAAGGACCATGGAATGAAAGTTGGATCTACCATGAGATTTGCTATTGAGGACTTGGTTTTTAAGCTCTTTGGAGAGGGACCTTTTGTGAGTAAGACTCCTACGCATACACCTTCACCTAGTCCTTCTATCACAGCTCCTACACACAATAAGGTGCAAGAACATATACAGAGAGACATGGATGGCATGGGCCTTGGAAACTGCATGCAAAATGCAGAGGACGATGTCCCTACAGCAAGCAGGTCAATCTCCCACGATTCAGATGTTGTAGCACAGAACACCATGAGATTAGACGCACCTACGACTAGTACAATGAGATCAGATGCACCCGCTTTTCGCCCGACATTCAGTGCACCACCATCTGAACAGTACTTATCACTAAAGCAGGCTCCTACACGCAGGCGAGACCCCTCTCCAACGAGCGAGCCAGACATCGCAGACTACTATGATCCAAAAATGTTTCAAACCAGACGCATGACTCGATCAATGTCTATGTACTACCATCCGAAGATTTACCCTCGGGAATACCCTTGAGTACCTTTCATTAGTTTTTGTTCGTGTCTTATTTACTGTGATTGTATTTTATCTTCAAATATTTGTTACAATTTACATTTGCTGGAGGTCAGGTCCATACCCCCCCTCCTCTATTTGTTTTCCTGCTTTTCATTATATAAAATAAACCACACTAGTAGTATTTGCTTTAAAAAAAAGTTCCTTTTTAAATTTGGGACATGTCTTGTGTTCTCAAGGAACAAAACATTACCATTTTCTAATAATAATTTGACAGTCTCAATTCCAATCACTTTGCAGGCAAAGTTATTACCCATTATAACCTGCCCCCCTTTAGTTTTCTCCAAATTTATAAAACAGTTTTTATTGGGGCACATGTGAAAGGAACAGCCTGAGTCAAGTATCTATTCATCACTTTGACATTTTTCAGTACTCACCAAAACAAAACTATTTTCGTTTTTGGTTTTATCATAGGCCAATGCATTACTTCCATCAAAAACTTTTTCTTTTGAACCATTTTTCTTTTTGAAACAATCTTTTGCAAAATGACCAAGTTTGTTGCAATAATAGCATTTTTTACCTTTTGCATTATTCTTGGTCTTACTCCTGTCAGTCCACTTTTTATTAGTTTTTGAAAACTTAAAATTTTGAGTAGGTTTTTCAAAGGTTTTTCTTTTTGTTAAAAAACCAGTTCCAATGTGACTGTTACCTGATTCAGCCTTGATCTCTAGAGCTTTATTTCTCAAAGCATTGGTTATAACATCAAGTATGAGTTCAACTCTGCCATATTCAAGTGCAACTTTAATGTCCTTATACTTGTCACTTATGGAGTTTAACAAGACTATAGCCAATTGATTTTTTGAAAGTTTTTCATCACAATTGGCCATGTCTTGGGTAAGTTTTGTAAATCTACTCAAGTTTTCTTCTAAGTCAACTACAAGATCCATTTTAAAAGAAAAGAATTGTTTTAAAAGAAAACACTTATTTAGAGTAGTTTTGGTCTCATATTTTGCCTTAAGTTTTGCTCAAAGATCAGAGGCAGTGGTAGTTTCACCCACTTCTCTGATCACATTATCAGATAGGTACAAAAATATAGTGCTCCAGGCAATTTCTTCAAGTTCAGATTTCTTAGTGGGTGCTAAACCCTCAGGCCATGAATCATCTAATGCCTTAGCACATTTCATTTGCATCAAAATGGCTTTCATTTTCTGACTCCACATATCAAAATCAATTTTACCATCAAATTGACTAACTTCAAATTTAGCAGTAGCCATTATGCATGCAAGTTATCACACAAAGATTATTAAGGATTCAGAACAATTGAAGCAAGAAGTCCAAATTGCCAATTTGAAATCACAATAAATCACAAAGTAGTACAGGATTTCACTAATCTTAAAATATCAACAGAGAAAGTAGCAGGATCAATCAATAGAGAGCAATCATTGAGATCAATTACAAGGTTTTAGAGATCCCCCCAGCAAGATTATCCAAAGTTACACACCCGTACTTGATTTATCTCAAATTCTAGAGGCCTCTCTGGAGCCACTAGACAAAGATTAGTCTCAAGGGGGTTTCAACGGTGTACTGGAAAATCCGGGAAAGTTTAAGAAACCCAAATTTCTTAAATGTAATATACAATAAATTGAAAAGATCTCACCCAGCGAGTTCAATAACTCGAAGTATTAAAATATGTTTTTCAGCAGTTCTAAAGATTTCAGATCTGTTGTAGATCTACCTTTCTCTCCAAGATCCAGGTATCGTGCTCCTCAGTGGGGCTCTGATACCACTGAAAGACAAAGGTCACACAATATTAAACTGAGAAGCAAGCAAATCAGAAACAGTCTAAAGTAAAACAGTGCAGAAAATTAAAGATTCAATACAAGATTTCTTTCGGCCTAAACCCCGAAGGTTCGACGACCGCTTCAAATGCCTACATCCCCCGTTGAACATCCGACAAGTTGGATTACGCTCGGTTGCACTATAATAGCCAAAAATTGGCAACGAAAGGTTACAAACGTTCAACAAATACAAGGAGATAAAGCAAAGACACTTATCTCTCAAGATCAACCCAAACACCTTCAAAAAATCACAAAGAATTTTCACTGCTTCTCAAAACATCACAACTCAAGAGAACACATGATTTTATAGATAATCTCTCGGAATATCTAACCAGATCACTAAGATTTACACGTTTAAGGCCTCAAATCAGAGATTTGAGCCAGAGAATCAAAACCAGATGAAACCCTAACCAGACGAGAGCTTTTTCTCTCTCATAAAACCAAGAGTCAAATGCGTTAATGAGAGTCAGTCAAGTGTCAAGTGAGACGGCACAAATAATAGAAGGTTCCAGATTCAATTCAACAGTCCAGGTCAAGCCACCTGTCTCCATCCAATTGAAAGTGACAATATAATAAAGTTGCAATTTATAAAACACGACTTTTCAGCATCTTAAAATTCTGGAAGCATATAACCAAGGTTCGAGTCTCACAGAAATGTTAAACTACTCATTTGATTTTTGAACCCTAAATTTGAACTTTAGGGTTTTCTGTAATTACCACTTAATACAGAGGAAGGAGAAAGTAGAGTAAGTGGGCTCATTAGTAACATTACCCTCTATGAGTCCTTGCGTTATTATATTATTGGACGCCAGGGGAGGAAGGATAAAGGCCCCAATGGAAGTAACATTTTAACTGCACCCATTTTCATATTAAAACGACAATTGATACAAACAGCAAGCAATGAAGCAGCACGAAAATTAAAGAATGTTTGCGACTTAAACGTGTTTTAACCGAGTTGTATTTTTTGAAAAATATTGCAGTTGTTTTCAGATTACTTTGATGTTGAGTGAAAATCATATTTATTAGGAACGTTAAAAAACACATAGAAGTTAAGTATCACTTTATTAGAAAAAAGTTAGCTAGATGAAATGAGATTACTTAAGTTCGAAACTCAGGATAATCCTCCTCGTGTAGGAACTAAAGTAATTGTAGTTGGGAAGTTTAATGTAAGTGTTTATCAATTCTCAAAATTGACAATGGGTGATTGTTTTGCAGGTACTTAGCTCGGAGAGAGCATAAGCATTGATGTAAGTCAATCTACAAATGTAAGGATTAGCACCTGTAACCAGGAAACTAGGCAAGGGATTAGTTAACCACGGTGAAGATTTGTGAAAGTGTGTGATTTTAGCCTATCAATTTATATTATGTTAGTTATGTTAATTTTTTTTTTTAGAATAACATGCAACGCGCTTTAATTATCACTACTTTTTGTAAACGGACCTTGACCTAAAAATGTGATAATTTCAAAAAATATAGTTAGTGATGGCAAAAAAATCTGTCCCACCCCAAATAGGTTGGCGGGGCGCCCCTTCGCGGGGCATGGATGCCCCGTCCCGAACCCGCCTCGTGAAGGGAAAAAAAATTAAAAATAATTTTAATTCTAGACAATTCACCTATTAAAACCTTATTTTGAATTTGTGTTTTATTTTCTAATAATGACATAACTCGAAATTTTGAAAATGTACAAAAATATAAAAAAAAAAATTAAATAGAACAACAAATTGGGCAAAAAGTTGCCCCGCCCCCACCCTGCCTCAGACAAGGAGGGGCGTGGCGTGGGGTGAGGTGAGGGTGCCCTACCCCGTTGTCATCCCTAAATATAGTTAAAGATATACAATTTGGATCTATACTAATTTTTAACGACTATTTAATTCGTTGTTGAAATGAAAGACAAATAAAAATTGGTTGCTTTTATTGTACTTTAACGACAAAAATAGTTATTAAACAACCAAACAATTCGTTGTTGAAAAAAGAATTGGTTGTCAATACAAACCTTTTACGACCAATTATTTAGTTGCTAAAATAATACAGTTAACGACCAAATGTATTTTTAGTCGTCGAATATAATTGTCAACACCTCTTTGCCGACCAACAAACGACCTGCTGATTTTGGTCGTTAAATGTGATCAACAACCAAAAATGTACATTCTACAACCATTTATATTGTCGTTGAAGGTGATATTACCAAAAATGTACATTCTACAACCATTCTACAACCATTTATATTGTCGTTGA
>NC_036246.1:9557982-9565755 GCF_002742605.1 Olea europaea var. sylvestris
TTTTTATTTTTGTTTGTGAAAGTCTCCCAAAATCTCGTGATTAATGAGAGACAAATTTTAAGATATTATATGAGTACTTTCTGCTTAAAAATTAGTTCATCAGAGACTTTTATAAAAGTCTCTAAAAGTCATTAAAATTTGAATACCGTAAGACTTATGGAGACTTCTAAAAAGTTTTAATTGAATACACCGTAACTTTTAGAGACTTTTTAAAAGTCTATAAAAGTCTTAATTGCATACACCATGACTTTTAGAGAGTCTCAAAAAGTCTCAATTGAATACTCCTAAACTTTATAAATCTCAAAAAGTCATTAAAAGTCTCAATTGAATACACCCTCCTAAAAATTGGTTGCTTTTATTGTACTTTAACGACAAAAATAGTTATTAAACAACCAAACAATTCGTTGTTGAAAAAAGAATTGGTTGTCAATACAAACCTTTTACGACCAATTATTTAGTTGCTAAAATAATACAGTTAACGACCAAATGTATTTTTAGTCGTCGAATATAATTGTCAACACCTCTTTGCCGACCAACAAACGACCTGCTGATTTTGGTCGTTAAATGTGATCAACAACCAAAAACGTACATTCTACAACCATTTATATTGTCGTTGTAGGTGATATTACCTGTAGTCCTGTAGTGTAACTCAAAACTAAAGTAGATTCTTAGTCTCAAAAGTCTTTAGACTTTTCCAAAATCATACCAAACAAGCTCTTAAGACATTTTCTATTTATCTCTTACTCTCGTCTTTCCAAGTTTGAAAATTTTACCTCCATTAACGATTCAAGTACTTATACACATAAATGTGATACAAGTGTTGTGCACTTGTGCAGTCCTGAAATAGTGTGTCTTTTTTTTTTTTTTTTTTTTTTTTTAACTTTTATTTTCACTTGCTTTAAAGAAAATGATAGCCAGTCTGTCCCAGCAAACACCTTCTTACTAAACATAAAAACATCTGGGCTCACGCATCTTTTTGGAGCCACAATTTGGAAAAGGGTTTGGAAAAATTAGAGTGATTAGGAACTTTTCATTGAACAAAAGATATCAATGCGGAATCTTAACGATCAATTCCCGAATGATGGCGGTTACTTAACTAACACTTACCAGATTCATGTAGATATACATATTTTTTAACCTTTTTCTTTAATTGAATTTACAATAAAAACATGCAGACATAAAAGCTTGGAGGATTTCGTAACATAAAAACAATAAAATATTTTATTCTCGTCTTTATCTATTCATAGACAAAGTTTTGACATTTTATGTTTTCATGACAATTTTTAATGAAACAAATACTTAGTTGTTAGTTGTTATGGAAATTACAGATTGACAACAGACTTAATCTTTACAGAAATTATAAATTAACGAGTTGAGAAGAAGCGTTTAAAAGCTACCTCTAAATAAATAAATAAACATCTCTCTCACAATTTTAATGCAATGATTAACAAACTCACGTCAGCATTTCTATTTCGAAACAAATCTCATCCAAATATGACATAAACCACAATGGCAAGATAAGCCTACTAAATCATATCTTCATTTTTTTCATCACATTATTGCTTCTAATCTTCAAATTAAGAGTAAAAGAATGGGCCCTACTCTATAATTATCGCCATCTGGCATAAAATAATTGGTCACTTTTACCTTTATGGATTGGTTTATTGCCGAATTGGAGAACATTTTGGGATAGATTCCCATACGTAATCAAACACTTTACATAAATTTATGGATAAGTGGAAAACTTTAGTCCAGGAGGATTGGACTAGATAATATGAAATGACAATTCTATCCGGGATGCATGAATTCAAAGAATAGAAAATGGCACTAGAGTAGAGGTTCTCGACGTTTCATTATATTTGCATCATAATTTCAGTGACAAAACCGTTCAAAATTTCGTTATATTATTGTGTTATTCTCAATAAAGTCATGCTTCACTGACAAAATCTAGCTTGACAAAATTAGACACACAAGGAACATGCAACGATTTAACACTAGTTTGAACAGTTTTGGTCATTGAAGACTGATAATGCAAATACAATGAAAAATTAATGATCAACTTGCACATTTTGCAAAAGATTTGTGATCAACTAGCTACAAAAGTGTAAGACTCTTGCCATTTGATCTAAAGGTTCGTTTGATTGTAAAGATAGAATTGAAAATGAATTTCAGGGAATTGAATTGTCTAGAAATTATTTTCCTGAGAATTGTAAATTATTGTGTTTGATTGGAATAATTTTCCACATGGAAAATGTTGAAATTTTGAATCTTTTGGTGTTCGTTTGGTCTTTTTTTCATGAAAATTGTCAATTAAATGGATAATTTTTTTTACAATTGTTGATAGTTTTGTTTCCATTGCTTTAAAAAAAAAATGAAAACGAAAAGCTGGAAAACCAAATTCCCTCCAAAATAGTGGGAATTGGTTTTCCACCATTTCAAGGAAAAGGCACATGTGTGGAGGAAAATGTGGAAATCAAATTCCCTAGAAAATTTAACAATCAAACACCACATTTTGGTGGAAAATGAAAAATGTTTTCCATTTTCCATGGAAAATATATCCAATCAAACATGGCCTAAAAGATTAAACAATGTTACATCTATGTCATTTAAATATTGTCTTTAACATGTCTATTTACATGTACAATTTCATTAAATGAGTGACAAAAAGACTTGAAGTTTGGACTTTTGTCTACTCTGATATCATATTAAAACTTGATGATTGATTTTTTTTATATTGAGAGCCTGTTTGATATAACACATTTTCCTTGGAAAATGGAAAATTTCCACCCAAATGTGTTTTTAATTTCCATGGAATTTGTTTTCCAACTTTCCTTCACACATGTGCCAATTTCATGGTTTTATGGAAATGGTGAGAATTGGTTTTCCAGCCTTTTTTTATTTTGTATTTTTTTTTTTTGGCAATTGTAATAAATTCTATCCCCAATTGTAACAAATTTTGTCCTTTTAGTTGACAATTTCGATGAAAAACAAAGTCAAATGAATACCAAAAGATAGAAAATTTCAACATTTTTTAGGTGAAAAATTATACTAATCAAACACATTTAGCTCTTGTTTGAACCACATTATTTTCCTTAGAATGAATTTTTGAATAGTGTATTGATGAAAAATATGTAATTAAAAAATAAAGAAAAGTAATCACTGTTTAAAAATATATTTTTTGAAAAAATGTGGCTCAAACATGACGCTTGTAATATTATTTTATTGAAAAATGTGTGATTGAAATGATGTCAAATCACTATTTAAAAATATATATTTTTTAAAAAAAATGTAGTTCAAACATGCCCTTAATTGTTAATTCCTAGCAAAACAAATTTTAGGTAATTCAATTCCCTGAAATTCATTTTCTTTCTACTCGAATTCCTTTCTTACAAACAAACAAACCCTAAAATGAATAGTCAAGTACTCATACCTTGATTAATATATTCGACTTTACTCTATCTGACATTCTATCATTAACAGACCTGATAAAGGGCCCCCTCACTTTTAGAGAAATTATCTATAATTTTTCATTTTAAAAAATCTTGACTAACCTTTATATCAATGCACAAGTGTACCTTTATATTAATGCACAAGTGTCCCATATAATCCATATAAATAGCTACCATAATCGTTCCTTATTGTCCATCAGAGTTCAGATAAATAATAATTTATTTCTTAGTTTCAAAATTTGCTCAAAGGAGATGGCAGTTTTCTCTGGAGATTGGGTTCTCGCATTTGGGCTACTTGGTAAAACCTAAGTATTATTTATCCTTAATAACTTTTTACATTTTATATTAAAAAAATAAATATAATAATTAATCGTGTTCCTTTATTACTTTTGAATTATGCTGAAATTGCTTTTTTATTGCGCTATTCAAAATTCTCCTTGAATGACACGTAGGGGTGGGCGCGAGTCGGTTCGGTTCGGTTCTAAAGAGAACCGAACCGAACTTTTCGGGTATCTAGTAAATGGAACTGTCGGGTCCAAATATAATTATGGAACCGTTCGGGTTCGGTTCCGTTCGGTTCGGATCGGTTCGGTTCGGTTCTGTACTGTAATTAAATTTTTTAACATTTATAACAATATTGTATAAATACAACTAATGATACATTCAATGGTTTTGGAATGTCAAAGACTAGGAAACTATTTTGTTCAAATGATAACTACGATCAAAGTTTCGATTGGCAAAGGTCACAGTTTCGATCGGAGGTCACAGTATCGACCGATAATTGTATAGGTTTTGGAATATTAGCGAGACTGCGAAAGTGAGTGCGAGAGTCGAGACAACGTTACGGACTTTGGTGTTGGTGTTAGGGTTATTTAGTGGATTTGATCTTGCTTGGCTAAGAAATGAAACGATAAAATGGGTAATTGGGTCAAAAATTAAAAAATTAGAAATGAAACAAATTATTGAGCCAAAAATTTGGATTTAGAAATCATTAATTTGTTAATTTGTTTAAAAAAATTAAAATAATTTGATTTACTCAATATAAAAAAAATAAATTAGAAAGATTCGGTTCTTATTCGGTTTTTCGGTTCTAGGTCTAGAACCGAGAACCGAACCGTACCCGTCGGTTCTCAATTCAGATACCCGTTCGGGTATTTAATTTGACAAGAACCGTCGGGTTCGGTTCGGTTCGGGTTCGGTTCGGTAGATTCGGTTCGGGAGATTTGCCCAGCCCTAATGACACGAGTGTCACTACTGGGAAATGGACTAATAAATTAATTGTGAATGGTTTTGGGAATCATCACATTCACATCCTCAATTTACATGCATGAAAACAAAATCAACTACGTACATGCAACTTCACATAATCTTTACATTGAAATTTAGTTCTATAACTGATGCCGTTTTATAAATTGTATTGACTAGTCATAACTTATAACGTCTAATATTATATAACAAACATGCACTAAAGATATAAATAATGATATTGAATATTTTCTTTTAATTGTATTGCACGAATAACAAAACTTTTATATATTGTTTCTACAAGTAAGTAACATTACTCAAATTTACATACAATTGTTACATAAAACATCTATGCATTATAAATAAATACTTTTTCTCCTTCTTTTTGTAGGTAATATAATATCCTTCATGGTCTATCTTGCTCCAATGTAAGTTTCATCGTATTACTTTAGTTAAAAACTTGATTCAATTAAAATATTATTCGATTTTAATTATCTATTATTGCAGGCCAACTTTCTATCAAATTTATAAGAAAAAATCAAGTGAAGGTTTCCAATCAGTTCCTTATGTTGTTGCTCTATTCAGTGCCATGCTCTGGATGTACTATGCATTTCTCAAGTCCGATAATACCACACTTCTTATTACCATAAATTCTGTCGGATGTTTCATTGAAACTACATACATTTGCTTCTATCTCTTCTATGCACCAAAGAAGGTAAGGAATGTCTTATTAAATCATTTTGTCTAAAAGTTTAAAAAATTAAATAGATTACGAGTTTATTTAGTCGAACTATTTTCTACAATTTTTCGTATTTTTTTGAAACGCAGGTACCAACTTTAAAGTTAATTGTTATGCTGATAGTATGTGGGTTTGGTCTGATCGTTCTCTCAAATCAACTTGCGGTGAAAGCTTCGGAACGTGCTCATGTTGTTGGATGGATTTGTCTAGTATTTTCATTGTGTGTATTTATTGCCCCATTAGGCATTGTGGTAAGCATAAAAAATTTAAAAGTAGAAAATTAATTAATTTTCCTCTCAAGTTCTCATTTCTTTTATTTCTTTGTTTCATTTTTATATATTTTCCTGGCAGAGACAGGTTATAAGAACAAAAAGCGTCGAATACATGCCATTTCTTCTATCGTTTTTTCTCACAATAAGTGCTGTTATGTGGTTCTTCTATGGTTTACTACTCAAGGATTATAACATTGCTGTAAGTTCAGAACTGTGCTTCTTTTTTAGTCAAAATCCCTCGTTCCCTACCTTTAAAGCATGGCTTTTACACAACGTGTTCGTTGCTTTTTGCAAATAATATTTATTTCACTTTCTCTGTACAGATTCCAAATGTTCTAGGCTTCAGCTTCGGCGTTCTACAAATGGTGCTTTATGTAGTATACAAAAACGCAGACAAGAGTGATAAGAAAAAGCTTCCTGAAATACCAAAGAATATTATAATTTTGGAAGAACACAAAATTCCTGAATTAACTGAGCAAAGTATTGACATTGTGGAAATCAGTGCACTGTTAAATGCAGAGAAAATTCCAGTGGCTTCAATGCCAACTAATGATGGAATTGAAGAAGCTCGTGAGCATGAGAATATGCCAAAGGAAATTGAAGTTCAAATGTAAATTTATGTGGATTCTGTAATAAGCAGGGTTATTTTTATTTTTATTTTTATTTTTTTTTTCTTGTATTTTGTTTCTAGTTCTGTATTATACTCTAAATAATGTTGTGCTGGTTTGTTCTATTTTCTTGCTGAATTATGTATTTATGGATTGGTGAAAGTGGTTTTTATTAACTGATTGCAACAATGAGCACATTTCATTAATTCATGCCTTTTATCATTGCTTATATTGGGATTTTGAACCGTGGTAATTATAGTAGTTCCTTGTGATAGCGTAAACGTCCGAAAAAATTTAATACGGGATTATTGATCAAGCGAGTTCAATAGAAGAAAAAGAACAGAATAGAGGTCAGGTTGAAACATGATTGAAGGCAATTTAGTATGTACGGTATGCAGCTTATTTTTCTTAGTGTTATCTATACATTATTCAATGCGCTTTATCGAACATACGATTATCAGGTTTATGCTTAGACGATAAAAATCAAAATTTTAGTAGATTTTGATAATAGTTGATAAAATACATTGATATAAAAATGATAAAAGTTGTGAATCGTATAAAATATGTTGTTAAAGTTAAATATTGACTTTAACTTATATTTTGATTGACTTTTTTAGTTAAACTAAAAGGGAACTAAATACATGCACCAACAATGAGTTTGTTGAAAAAAAATACTTGATTTATTATTTTTTAACATTAAAATTTTCAAATATATGTGATTTTCTTATTATTTTTGAAATAAGCTTCCTTTTACATATTTTAGCTTTCTTAATTAATTTAAGTGGGTTGAGATTTTAAAATGTAATTATGGCTTCTGCAATATAATATTTCTTGGTATTTTTTTCCCTTTTTCTTTTAATTCGAATCTTGAGACATTCTAATTATCCACTAATGAATTGAGATATTATGTCTCAATGTTTAGTATAAGCTTAGCAAAATACTTAATATATATAAATGACCTCCTTAATATTTTAAGTATCAGTGACATAACAGAACATATCAATTAATTGATAATAATTTTTTAGTTAATAGGATTTATCATAAATTTATTCATCAATTAATTTGACTTGTCAATCACAATATGCTAAACATCGATAACAGGTGATGCCAATTATATATAAATAAATACTTTCATCAATCATCACTATTAACTTCTTAATTATTTGAACTTTTTGGTGAATTAATGGTCATGTAATCTGCTATTATACAAAATTTTAACAAACATATTGTAGCTAGATTTGAATCGGAGACGTCATGATCACCTTGCTTTAATTAGATGATAACTTTACTTTATTTCTTGTCTTTGATTTTATTTAATTATCAAACCAAAAGCATCATAAGATATATTAATTATCTGTGACTGTCCCATGTTTATCTAAGAATGAATTAATCATTGCTAGTTGATTCAAGAATACTAAAAATTACAAAGCAAGAACTGATCAAAATTAAGATCTTGTTTT
>NC_036246.1:9566748-9568069 GCF_002742605.1 Olea europaea var. sylvestris
CCCAAATTTGTTTCTAATCGATATATAATTATGAATGAGATATTTGGCAAAACTTATTTTAAATACAGTTGATTAAACATACTTTTTATTCATACATATTGTTGGATCCATAATTTACTGCTAACTTATTATTTACTCATTTGCAGATAGAGAATTTATAAATATTTGAAAGCACTAAAGTTCTTAACGAATAAATCTTACATCGATTAAGTATAAAATATTAATGTTGTTCTTTTTAAAAATGTTAACATTTTGAGATCGGATTTCAACTCTTGATATAGTATCAGAGTCAATTTAATTCAAACAATAAAATGATTCGTCAAAAAATCAGAGGCGGAGCATATTTATGGATACATCAATTATAAATATAATAAACAACAAACATATAAAGGTTGAAGTACTCAACATTATCTTACATTTTAAGATGAAACTTCAAATCTTAATAAAAGAAGTAACGCTATTTGTACATTGAAATTCCCTAACCATGTATTAAGCTAATACAACTTGTTGGATATTATAGTTGTTTAGTCTCGAATGCGGAATTAGAACAATTAAAAACAATAAATTACTTATTAATTGGTTTCTAGATGATTAAGGCAATTAATCCAATTTGTTTACTAATATGTGTCAATCAAATAAAATAAATAAAGATAAAAAATATAAACACCAAAGATAATCACTAAGAAAATTCCAAACTAGATAAAAAAAAACCTCCAAGCAAACTTGTCAGTAAAAATCACTAGAAAAGTTAATTTACAATTAATCCAAATACTGTTAAACTTTAGCTGACTCTGGAACCTAACTTGAGTGTCGGAATTTCGAGCACTTCGTCCTAAAATTCTAGAACTCTAAAGACTTATTGAAGAAGGTAAGATTTTATTCTGGTATTTGATCAAAGATATTTTTGGATTTTGATCTGTAGGACGATGCAAGAGATATTAAAATATGTATTTGGCTTTCAAAGAACAAACTCTTGACTTACAACAGGGCTTTACTAATGAAGGAAGGGATCAAATATATTAACTGAATCAATAGAATAAATGAAATGTGTTTATGATCTTCAACAATGAAATCTCGAAGGCAAAATAATGATTCAACACATTTTGTGACATTCATGGGGCTGTATATTTATAATGGATGTGTTCAGGATGAAAAAGGGAAATGAACTTTAAAAACGAATTTTAATGTTCCTCGGATTGAGTCGTCGCTCAAGTAGCTAGCGAGTGGTCTTTGAATATTTATCAGTATTTTATTATAAGTTTCTCTCTCGTTATTCGATTGAAATAATTCAAAATGGATTGGAAAGATAAATCAAAATGTT
>NC_036246.1:9568169-9571917 GCF_002742605.1 Olea europaea var. sylvestris
TTTTATTTTATGTTATTTTTTCATTATTTATAATGTTTTAATAATTTATCTAGGCTTGTTTGCACTTAAAAATAAATAAATAATAATAATAATAATAATAAATATATATATATATATATATAGGAGTATGATTGCAATTAGTTCTAATAATTTTCTTTTATTTAAACATGAGGGTATATTCGTCATTTCATTGCCTTTTATTGAAAAATTGGATGAAAATGACGTTTTTGGCAAAGAAATGTGAAAATATGGGCAAGAATGCCTAAAAAGTGAAAGGTATGGAAGTTTTTCACGATAAATTTGAAAGGTAGAAACATTTTATGCTATTTACCCAATATAGAATCGTACAAATATTTAAAAATATATAATAAAAAAAATTACTAAAATAAAAATATTTGTAGTTTCAAAGATAATAATATAAAACTTTCAAATGTCAAAATTAAATTTACTTTTCAAGAATTTTTTATAGAAAATCAACAATTATACTATTATAATCAATATGTTATAAAACATCTTTTTAATGGATGCCACGATCAATTCATTCAACTTTTCTTATAATATTTTTGACAAAAAATAAGATTTTATTAATTTCCACTTTGAGAAACTTCTCAACGCAGATGCAACTATAACTCATAAAGTCAACAATATTCTATAAGCAATTTACACATTTAGAAAACAACACTCAATTTTTATATAGTCTAACACTTCAGTTGCCTTTTTCGTCTTTTCGGGCAAACAATTTCTCACAATTTATAGCTTAAAAACATAACTTCTATCAATCAATATTAAAATCTCTGTCATACTTTAAAAATTCTTCAAGCTTACCACACAAACTCTTCAAAGAAATTGTTCAAATATTAACTTAAGTGCAGAAAGAGTCTGATTAACTATATATAAGAAATAATCAATTTTAAAAGAGTGTTCAACTGAATGTGTCATCTCATTATTGACATTTTTCATCAAATTACTTTTTTTATGAATAAGACGCTTTTCATGAAATTTAGGTTTAACTTCAATTTGAACAGTAAATTCTTTAACAATAATCTCGTTAAATTTAAATTCAATCCCTGACACTCTGATATGTGCTTTCAAGTAACTAAATAACAATATCAGTAGACGCTTTGCTACATTTTGCTTACTTTATATAGAGGGGAAAATCTTATTTGTGAAGACTTTTATTACCAAGAAAAAAAATGATATTATAGTTTTTCTCAATGCGTATTAAACAATCAAATAAGCTTTAAATACTTTTCCAAAATAAAGATTTAACTAACATATCGTTCACATTTTAATTAAAAATTAGTATGTTTGTTAATTGGATAGTAGAATCGACTTGATCGATAGCATTTGAGTTTTATTTTCAACTTTTCTTATAATATTTTTGACAAAAAATAAGATTTTATTAATTTCCACTTTGAGAAACTTCTCAACGCAGATGCAACTATGCCCCTGTTTGATCCCCATTACGTAGAAAAATTAATGGGGGGAATAGTGTTTTTTGAAAAATGAGTAGTGGAAAAAGAATGAAAAGTTTTCGATTTACGTGTAACATAATTTTATGGAAGATTATGTGGTTAAAAATAGGAGGGAGAAAAATGAAATGTAATAGAATTTAATGTAATGGGGCTCAAACAGGGGCTATAACTCATAAAGTCAACAATATTCTATAAGCAATTTACACATTTAGAAAACAACACTCAATTTTTATATAGTCTAACACTTCAGTCGCCTTTTTCGTCTTTTCGGGCAAACAATTTCTCACAATTTATAGCTCAAAAACATAACTTCTATCAATCAATATTAAAATCTCTGTCATACTTTAAAAATTCTTCAAGCTACCACACAAACGCTTCAAAGAAATTGTTCAATTATTAACTTAAGTGCAGAAAGAGTCTGATTAACTGTATATAAGAAATAATCAATTTTAAAAGAGTGTTCAACTGAATGTGTCATCTCATTATTGACATTTTTCATCAAATTACTTTTTTATGAATAAGACGCTTTTCATGAAATTTAGGTTTAACTTCAATTTGAACAGTAAATTCTTTAACAGTAATCTCGTTAAATTTAAATTCAATCCCTGGCACTCTGATATGTGCTTTCAAGTAACTAAATAACAATATCAGTAGACATGTCCTTGGCTTTGCTACATTTTGCTTACTTTATATAGAGGGGAAAATCTTATTTGTGAAGACTTTTATTACCAAGAAAAAAAATGATATTATAGTTTTTCTCAATGCGTATTAATCAATCAAATAAGCTTTAAATACTTTTCCAAAATAAAGATTTAACTAACATATCGTTCACATTTTAATTAAAAATTAGTATGTTTGTTAATTGGATAGTAGAATCGACTTGATCGATAGCATTTGAGTTTTATTTCTTTGTATGTTTTTATGAAATTTTAAAAAATAATAATAAATAAATAAAATTGAACCCTCACCAAAGTAGGGCATTAGATGATTACCTACCTCCTCTATGGTCTAAGCCGACACTTCATATACATCACATATGCATAAGGGAAAATTACCTAAAACCTGCAATTAAATATTAGTTTTTAAAAACAATAGGCTTAAGTTTAAAATTCAGGTATTAGGTGTTAAATGGAACTATTAAGTGTAATTAATAAAAATTTAATTAAATCTTAATCTACATAATAACCCCACCACCCCCACCCCGATTAATCCCAAACCTAGCCTCCACTATGTTTCTCTCTCTCTCTCTCTACAAGTCACTTTGTATCTTTCTTTCTACCATTACTCTTCATTTTCCCTCTCTAGTCTCTACCACCACTCTACCCACGCCCATCATAACCCTAGGGACAGAGCAGAATTGCTAGAGAAAGTTGATGCACGTAGAGTAAGAAGGCTACAACTAGAGTTAGTGGCACTGACGTACTTTTTCTTATATGTGGATGGTTTTATGAATTGTGTGTGGTTTGTTGGTGGTTAAGGTGGTGACAACAATGACTTGCAACAGGCGATGAGCGTTTACCCTCTACTCACCAACTTTTGCATATCTGAAATGTATTTTCGGTTGCCTGAGGATTTGAATTTGGTGTTAGAATCGTTCGACGCGTCGATAGGAAGTGTGGAAGAGATGGGATCAAAGGACGATCTGTGTTCTATTTATATAATTATTTAGAAGCTCAGTGGTGGAGATGGATTTGAGATTAATGACTTTTTTTTCGACAATGTGGGTAGTGGAAGTGGTGTTATGGAGGTAGGAGTGTCGGCTAACAGCGATGAAGAAAAGAGTGGTGATGTTGTTACTGGCTAAGGCATAGGTATAGTAAGTGAGTGGATAGTTCGAGCATTATGTTTTTTGAAATTATTCATGGTGTGATATCGGTGGTGGTTGGTGTTTGTTGAAAGTGTTGGTGGAAATGATGGTGATGATGATGGTGATTGTTGTTGTAGATTTGAGGTAAAGGTAGACTTGAGTTGAACGTGGTAATTGTGGTATATTAGAATGGTGGTGGATTGTGGTGTCGGTCTTTGGTGTGTTCAAATTTATTTGCGGTTACCCTCTGTAATCAAGTATGTCTTTATTGTGATCGAGTGTGACCAATTTTATTTTCATTATGACTGTCTGTGACCAAAATAATAGTGAGCTACAAATTAAATTGATCTAGTCATAGACAATCATACTGAATACAAATTTGGTCATAATTCGTCACAAATAACACATGTCAGTAACTTGGTTACATACAGTCAAAAATTAACAAGGTATGGTCACAAATAATAAA
>NC_036246.1:9577838-9582753 GCF_002742605.1 Olea europaea var. sylvestris
AACTTTTAAACAGCTAATGCAGATTAGCAATATACTGAGGGATAATATCTTTATTTGTACAAATAGATTGCCTAAGTTAAACTACATTAGTGATTATTACAAGTGAAGTCAGCAAAATTCTGGATGCCCAAGTTTGAGTTTCTGGTGTGTGTGTGTGAGTTGCAGTTAGAATGCAACAGTGCCAAATGATCTTAACTGGAGAATAATAGCTACGACTTATTTTGGGACATTGACAAAATGAAAATTGTTTTAGCTGTCATGAGCCCTTGTAAAGTTTTCCATCTGCTTCCGACTTGAAAAGAAGCCCATTTACATTCTTACTGTAATAAAAGCATGTTTGGATAAGCTTCAAAGTCACATTTATTCTTAAGTTGATTCTCATTTCTGAACATCCTTGTATCTTTTGAGTAAAAAAAGTTGAAGAGCAGTGGTCAGTTTCACAAGTAACTTGTTTAAGCCTCCGTTGGAGAAAATTTTATGAACGGTTAATTTATAAATTGATAGAAATAAGTGGTGGATGATACTTGTAGGTTCATTACAATGTGCAGTTAATAATGAAGTTTGATCATTTATAAATTTTGCTCAATGGAGGTAAATTTGTCAATCTTTCCTAGACACGCACTATCTATCTTTTTTTTTTCTTTCTTTTTTTTTTAATCGTCATCATCTATCTTTTTATTGGAGCCAGAGTGGGGTTTGCTGACAGCAAAATTGCTTGGCTGTCAATAAGTGAGTTGTAATTCATCAGGAAAACTTCCAAATAGATGTGATGAGTCTATCCAGCCATAAAAAAACTCAAAAAAGAGCTGTGTTCTCTTTTGTGTGTCTGTGTGAACTCCTATTGACATGATGTGCTCCTCGACCCTCTTATCATTGGTTGGTTGACATGTGGATATCAATGACTAGTCACCTTGCCAGTTGCCACGCTAGGTCAATCGGTACACTTGGTGCCACACCAGGTAGGATGCAATAGTTTTAAACTTTGTTAATCAAGAGAAAATTGGTAACGGGTAGATAATTTAATTAAATGATTGGATGTTATTTTTAATCAGTATAGATAAAAGTCTATAAAACCTTTTCTTGGGAGATAATGAATAGATTCTCACTAGACACTAAGTCGCTGACGATGAGTTTCCCTAAAATTGCTTATGTTACGCTTCCTTACAGAGCACCTCGACAAGTTTGGGGGTAGACGCCATCCGGGCGCATGAGGAGGCGGCGCATTTGGTACAACGTTGATCGAGATGTGCTCGTCGAAGCATGTTCAACTGAGGTGGTACGTAGCAAAGAAGATGAGAAGCGCCGCCAATTTTATAAACGAATATTTTGGCCATATTCATGTCCATATCTTTAGGGATAATGGATGTGACATTTCTATCAAATGTCAATCTCTAGTTAGAAGAATTAATTGCCTGCCTGCCCACCCACCTACGAGCAGACGTCTTGCACCGTTGGATGAGTCCACGTGTCTTACACCTAACGGCGCCTTGTGCCTATAAATACCCAAAGACTTCGCTAAGAAGGTAAGTGTTATTCCACCACAGAATAAATATATTTTCTCCTCCCCTTTAAGCTTGTGTATTCAAACGAAAATTGCCGTTGAGTGTATATTGCCATCACCACCACCGTTGGGAACGGCCATGTAAACCTGACCGTTTGTTGTTGCACGTAGGGAGGAACACGTGGAGTAGTACTCAATTGGCCACGTCGAGGGACCAATTTATGGGATCAACAGCTTACGTTGGTAAAAGCGAGTTTTTTTCGTGATCTATGTTGGACTGCAGTCTTTGGTTTTATAATTACCAGTTATTTTCTGGCTTCCATCTTCCCCTCTGCCACTTCCAACTTGGTAACGGGAGAGATTGAATTAAGAAAATGCTAATGGCAGATGTTTAATCAGGGGACAAAAC
This sequence comes from Olea europaea var. sylvestris, assembly GCF_002742605.1. Lineage (NCBI taxonomy): Eukaryota > Viridiplantae > Streptophyta > Magnoliopsida > Lamiales > Oleaceae > Olea > Olea europaea. Next base: position 9,579,749 of record NC_036246.1, read on the forward strand.
CTTCTGTGGTCCAGCAAGGGATTTGCTATGGCTTGAAAGCTTGGGGACAGGAAGTTTTCTATCATTAGTGACCAATAATAAACCCATCCCAAGGCTAAATTACAAAAAAAAAATTATTGAAATACTCTGTACTTTTCTAACAGAATCATAGGGGTGGGTGGCAGAAATGGTCTAGAGAAGGGAATAAGACCAGAAAGTAGAAAGTTTTAATTGTTGAAAATCTGACCCTAGCTGGTTCTGCAGACTTAGCTGAGTCTATCACAGCCTCAACCAATGCTTCTTCACATCATGTCAACGGGCAACTCTCGTTTCAAATACAGATGAGAAGTGTGTTTGTGTATTTTCCAATTCAATGCCATTTGCAGAACCGTGTTCTGCTATACAAGCTGCTCTCTTGGCTTGGACCTACATTAGTAATGCATTGGTAAGTCACGTCTTACCACATTGATCCATTGTCCTTTTTAGAATGATGGACCTGTAGAATGAATTATTGGCCATGCATTTTTCTCCACGTAAAACTGGACGGGATGGAAAGGTTAATTCACAAGATTTTAGTATCTTTTTTTTTCTTCTAAATATTGATTTAGAGTCAATGGATTGAATTTAGGAATCTAGGAATCAATTGAAACATTTAACAGGTAATTCAGCGATGGCAATCACATAAGCAAGCAGCAGAATATGAAGCTGCAAAGAGGAAGAGAAGAAGAAAGGCAGCAAGAAGTGGGAAGGACGAATTGGAGAGAGGTGAGAGAAGACCGGAGGAGAAGAATCAGGGGAGAGGGGGAAAAAGCTTGATCACCAAGTATATTCATTTCATCAATTCATCGATTGATTGTCTCCCACTCAAACTTACAATACAAGCCATATGTAAAGGAAAAAAAATCTAAGGAGAAAGGGGTTTTGGGCCAGCCCAAAGATAACAAGCCCAATTAATCTAAATGAACATAAGTAGAAATAGTCCAAAACATAACATATACAAGTGATGTTCTCATCAATTTGATGTAGGGAACAATTGAAATAACCACATAAGAGCAGCATCAGAGAAGAATGTAGAATTGCAGTAGAAGACAGAAAAAACAGAAGAGAGGTAGCAGAAGAGAAAGAAAAGAAACAGGCGGCTGTAGGTGGGAGATTAGAAGACCCGAAGAAGAAACAGGAGAGAAGGGGAGAAGCGGGAAAACTTATGCAACAAGCCAAGCAATTTACTTCATCAATTCATCGTCTATCCCAAAATAGGTCTGTTAACACATAAAAATTCAGTCCAAATCGAACAGCCCAAGGAGTAAAGCCCAATTGGAGGATCCCCAAATCAGAAGGCCCAAAGAACGAAGTCCAATCGAACGAATCAAGGTGAAGGCCCAAATAAGGGGCCCAAGAGTGCGGTAACGCCATCGCCCAAGTTTGCAAGTCGCCCAGAATCTGAACGAATGGAGTGTCATACGGTCGCCCAGAGCTGTTATTCTATTCTCGCCCAAACCTTCAAGTCGCCCAAGGTATCAACAAACATAACGCATTGTGGTTATCAAGAAATGCAGTTATCAAGGCAGTTGTTAAAGTAGCCCTATCACGTTCCACAACTCAAGGAATTCAATCGAAAGCGGTTGAACGATGAAAGATAATGGCAGCAGTTAAAAGGCGGTTTCATGACATAATGGCCACTACAAAGAAAGTGGGTAGTTATAGGACGATCAAGCAGTTTTTAGAGTAGTTAATCACAAAGAGATCGTCTATGAGGTATAAAAGAGAGAAAGAACATAGAAGCAAAGGACCGAATCCAAAACTCTCGAACAGAGAATATGTAACTTTCATTTCCTTAGCTTTTAGACTTAAACACTTTTCTTTCTGTAACTCATGTGCTTGCGCCCCTTGGAGGCACGTTGTTTTTCGTTTCCAATTGTAAAGTTCATCGCCAATAAAAGAACACCCCTTTTTGGGACTTTGTCTCAAGATGTTTCGTCCCTTACACAATCGTCTGATCCTTTTTAATTGTTAGCGAATTAACCTTCGCGAAACAATTTGGCACGCCCAGTGGGACGGTGGTGTTAGGTGTTGAAAGTACAAAAGGTGAAACAATATGCCTCAGAGATCCGACAAGGAAGGAGCAAGTCAGGGAGGAATCCAGTCTGTAATCGAGCGATATGAGGAGCAGCATGCCTCTCCATGAACAGATGGACAAAATCAGAGCAGTAACAGTCGTTACGAACCAATGACGGAGCTGAGTCCTCGAACTATGCGTGCATTGCTTGGAGAACTCACGCAAGACGTCGTTGAACAGGTAAATCTTCGAAGTATTCATAATATGGAAAGATTTACACAAACTGGAAATGCACACTATAACAATATGGCCAAACAGCTAAAGACGTTAAACGAAACAATGAATAAGTTAGTATGCCAAATATGTCAACCGGCTATACCTCTTACAAACCACTTTCAAACCAGGACAATTGTGGGACATAATCCCTCTGTCCTAAATCCGAATCAAGGGGTAGAACCGCTTTCTGGGCCTTCCACTTCAAACCAAGGGGGTACTACAGTGCCAAATCAAAACAATGGTAGTGGCATGCCTAATTTGGGGGGTAGTCCAAACGTGAGAGATAATGTCCTAAACAATGGACAGAACATTCCACGTGGTAATGAGGGAACAGATGTCCAGGCTAATGGTAATGGCCCTAATTATGATAATTTTGTTGCCAATTAAGTACCAAACATCAGACCTCATGCAAATCAACCGGTTAATCAGCCTATAGGAATTCCATATGATCCCAATGTCATGTTGAGGAACCAGATTATGGAAATCGTGCAGGATCAGATGGCTTTTGGGGTGCGTCCTGTCATTAGGCCGACGTACACAAAATCATATCCTGATTGGGTAGACCAAGCATATCCATGGCCTAGAGGGTACAAAGTGCCAGAATTCTCACTGTTTCCTGGTTTAGGAGAGGTGTCTACTCTAGAACACATAGGGCGATTCACGTGGCAAAGTGGTGATGTAACCGATTACTATA
>NC_036246.1:9583151-9583415 GCF_002742605.1 Olea europaea var. sylvestris
ATACTTGTCCCATAATGGCCAAACCTAGACCATCGGGCAAAGATGAGCCCATAAAGGATGGAAACATAAAGGTTAGAACGTTCTCGTTCGATGTGACCAAAGCTGACCTTATATTCAATAAATTATATAGGGATAAGCAAATAAAGCTGAGCGATAAGCACAAATTGCCAAACCCTGAACAAATAAAGGGTAAAAAATATTGTAAGTGGCATAATGCATGGTCACATTTGACTAACAATTGCTTGGTTTTTCGTCACGTATTGC
>NC_036246.1:9583678-9586240 GCF_002742605.1 Olea europaea var. sylvestris
ACGTCCTGTGTGCAAGGTGTAAAAGGGAAGTAAATGAAAACACGGAGAAACCAGAGACATGGCAGCATCCTCGTCGCCCTGTTTTCTTCCCAAACGTTCAGCCTGGTAGAGGACGAGGTACATCATTCTATAGAAGACCGCCTTTTGAAATGCAGTTCAGACCAACAGATGTTAGAAGAACATTTAGGCCGCAACCTCGCCGGCCAAATGTATGGCATTCATTCCAGTACAGCGTAGGAAGAGCAATACCCTTCGATGAGATGACTAGGACCCAACAAAGGCGTTTCCAGCGAAACTACGGACGGATGATGAGGCAGCAACAAGGAATGCCACACCCTAAGGCACCTCTACTACTCAAGGTAGCCAATCAAAACGTCCTCAAAGGTAGTAAAGAGACTGGTACAGATGAATCAATGAAAGAACTGCCAGAAACCTCTTCTGGGAGATCAAGGTTTGAGAGAGATAAAAGGGATGAAGAAGATCCAGATGAGCCCCTTGCTATCCAATTCGGTACGTTGCCTCCTGTCATGGCCAATAATTACCTACTGGCCAATGAATTCAAGAATAAAGAAAAAGAAGAAGAGAGGGAAGACAACAAAGAAGAAGCTTGTGTGTTGGTATGTGAAGAAGGCTAGACTTCTAGAGAGGCCTACGACGATGAGGAGGACGATGGGATGACAGACATTGAAGAAGAAATCGACCTAGAAGCAGAAAGGAAAAAGAGAGGAGTATCGCGCAATACCCTGTTTAAGCAACTACATCAAGAGGGAGTCCGCGAAGTAGACTTATTGGGGGAGCCATCTGGGCGTCCTTTCGATTTCTACGTATTGTACGGGACACCCAAAAGGAAGAAGAGAGTGCCTCGCTCTGAGAAGTATGGGTCACCTCCAAAAATAATGCCCCCTCCCACTGGTTGGATAACTGATGAGGAAGCATTAGAAAAAAGTAAGAAGGAAATTCAGGAGACAGAGGATCAGCGTGACATACTGCACGTCGATCTATCACAAGGGGATAATTCGATAGAAAACAAGCAAGAGGTAGAAATAGAGGCTGCCGAAAAGGTTGTTTTTAAACGGCCAGCCATGAAGTTGACAAAACACCTGAGGCCATTATACGTTAAAGCTCTAGTTAACGGCGTCCCAGTGGCAAAAGTGCTTCTCGACAATGGAGCAGCTATAAACACCATTCCATCCAGGATGATGAGAAAGTTCGCAAAGACAGAGAGTGATATGATTCCTACAGAAGTCATCCTCACTAGTTTCAATGGAGGAGCAACTTCAGCTAAGGGAGTTATGCCATTGGACATAACTATAGGTACGACTACCAGGACCACTGTCTTCTTTGTAATAGATGGTCCTACTAGTTACAACGTGCTCCTAGGAAGGGATTGGATAGACGGGAGTCGCTGTATACCCTCGTCGCTCCATCAATGCCTGATTTTTTTGAATGACAAAGGCGAAGCAGAGGTGATACAGGCCGATCATAGGCCTTTTGTCGCAGAAGCAAACTCAGTGGAAAAGTTCATGTACGACGGAAACTATGGACCTGTCAGAGTGGTACAAGATGGGGAAGAAACTCAGGTTGTCGCGTAAAGCGAAGAACCATTCTTAGTGAACGCACTCACTGAGATGTTCAAACAGATGAGGCCAAATATAGTGGCCCTGGAAGAGCCAGTGATTGGCAAAAGAATAATCAAGGAATCTTGAATGGATTCTGAGTTGCAAAAGCAAATGGCCGATATTCAGGCCTTCAAAGCCAGACTGATGGCTTTCAATAAGGAATGCAATGACAAAATGAAGGAGGAGACTGCCCTAAAAGCGCTGAAGGACAAGTTGGCAGTATTCGAGTTAGAGCAAAGCCTTGGCCGAGAAGTCAACAAGGTAGACTGTTTGGAAGAGGAAGTACTTACAAAAGAACCGGACGACGAAGTGATGCGGATTGCCAAACCTAGATACGCTCAAGCGCAAGACCCTCTGATCAAAGTAAATATTGGCGATGAAGGAGAAGATCACCCAACGTTCATTAGCCAGATGCTCGACCAAGAGGTTAGTAACAAATTAATCGCTTTGTTAAAAGAGTACAAAGATTGTTTTGCTTGGGAATATGAACAAATGCCTGGTTTAGATAGAGACTTAGTGGAACATAGATTACCAACTAGGCCTAATTTTAAACCTCATAGGCAACCTCCTAGGCGTTTTGCTCCTAATGTACTCCCTGAAATTGAGAAAGAGATAGAGCGATTATTGAAAGCAGGTTTTATAAGAACAGCCAGACATGTTGAATGGTTGTCGAATATTGTGCCAGTACTAAAAAAGAATGGTAAACTAAGGGTGTGTATAGATTTTAGAAATTTAAACATAGCTACACCCAAAGATGAGTATCCAATGCCCACGGTGGATTCTTTAGTAGATTCAACTGCCGGACATGTCATGTATTCTTTCATGGATGGGTATTCAGAATACAATCAAATCTATATAGCTGAAGAAGACATACACAAAACTGCCTTTAGATGCCCTAGGTCTCTAGGATGTTTTTAATGGGTGGTTATGCCTTTCGGCCTAA
>NC_036246.1:9586864-9588695 GCF_002742605.1 Olea europaea var. sylvestris
TATGAAGCTTTAATTGTAGGCCTAGAACTAATGGTAGATATGGGAATAAGAAATGTGATCGTTAGGGGCGATTCTCAATTGGTGATCCATCAACTGATCGGTGATTTTAAATGCCAAAGTGATTCCATTATAAGTCAGTACGAGATCGCCCAAGAATTACTAGAAGACTTCGATCAAGTAGAACTCCAATGCGTTAATAGAATATATAACGACATGGCAAATGAGTTAGCCTAAATGGCATCAGGGTACTCAAAGGTTTTGAATTGGAAGTCTACTTGTGAATATGGAATCATATTGCCCGTGATTCAAAGAAGGACGAGAAAAATTGAACTTCACTGTATACAAGATGGAGATGCAGTGGATTGGAGAACAGAGATTAAAGGGTTCCTTAAAGAACCTAATGGAGGGATTAGCAGGAATACAAAGCTATGTTCGCTGAATTACACACTAATAGATGAAGAATTGTTTAAGAAACACTCTGATGGTGTATTACTAAAGTGTGTAAGTTTGCAAGAAGCCAAGACGATCATGGCTGAAGTGCACGAAGGGATATGTGGAGCTCATCAGGCTGGCCAAAGGATGAGATGGTTAATTATTAGGAGTGGATATTTTTGGCCAAAAATGGGAGAACTATGCGTTCAGTATGCAAAAAGTTGTTTAACATGCCAAAAACATGGTCCAATACAAAGGGCACCAGCACGAGAGATAGCACCTATTATTAAACCTTGGCCGTTCAAAGGTTGGGCGATAGATCTAATAGGGAAGATCTACCCTCCATCGTCCAAGCAACATACTTTTGTTATAGTTGCAACCGACTATTTCACCAAATGGGTAGAAGCGGTACCTTTAAAAGAGATTACCCAAAAGAATGTTATAGAGTTTATTCGTGATCACATTATTTATAGGTTTGGAATTCCATGAACTTTAATGGTAGATCACGGAACATCTTTGAATGGGGATCAAGTGAACAAATTTTTGAGCGAGTTTGGAGTTAAATTAGTAAACTCCACACCGTACTACGCTCAATCCAACGGACAGGCGGAATCTTCTAATAAGATTCTAAAAAATATCATCAGAAAGATGATAGAAGAAAACGCCAAAAATTGGCACGAATGTTTGAACAAGGCCTTATGGGCTTATAGAACATCACCTCGGTCAAGTACCAAAGTTACTCCTTTCCAACTTGTTTATGGACAAGAGGCCGTTTTGCCTATGGAAATCAACGTGCAATCAATTCGAGTGTGCTTGCAACATAAGTTGAATGATGATGAATATGCCGAATCACTAGTTCAAAATCTATTAAATTTAGATGAATTGAAGTTGGACGTTTTAGATAGGTTGCAAGTTCAAAAGCAAAGAATGGCTAAATTTTATAATAAAAAAGTCATAGCCAAGTCGTTCAGCCTGGGTGAATTAGTTTGGAAGACGATACTCCCTTTGGATGCCAAGGATCCAAAGTACGGGAAGTGGTCGCCCAACTGGGAAGGACCATACAAAATAAACAGTGTATTGCCTAATGGAGCATACTACTTGGAAGATTTAGACGGCACCAAGCACGTAAGATTCATTAATGGCAAATATTTGAAAAAATATGTTCCTTCTTTATGGGAATGTGAACAGATAAAAATATAACCAAACATTCTGGACGATCAAAAGATAATAAAGACAGAGCGAAATACGTTCGAATAAAGTTCTTTATTATCAAAAGTTCATTACATGAATACAAAATATGCAAATAATGGACGTGTTACAAAATACAACTAAAGTAAGATGATCTCCCAGTTGATCGCTGAGTAAGCTTCACACCGCCTTCCTAAATGCATCGCTGCAA
>NC_036246.1:9589443-9606053 GCF_002742605.1 Olea europaea var. sylvestris
GGAAGAGATTTCTTTCAACTCGTCCTTAGCCTTGTTGATCTCCAAGCGCAGAGACTCTTTCTCAGCTACGGCTCGAAGATATTGAGTACGCTTGGCCTTTAGTTCAGCATTCTTGGCCAGCATAGTAAGGACCTCGGAGTGAATGACCTTCAACGTTGCTTTAAAGTCGGCAGAAAGATTGAGCGACGGAAGCGTCAGTGCTTGCTCTAACTTCGCACTCAAACGCTCAAGTTCATCCTTGTGTCTGGCAGCACTAGCCCTTCCAATGTCCATATCCATGAAGGATACGTACTCAAATACCAAGTCCTTCAAGAACTTCAAATCCTCTTCTGAAGAAGTAGCAGGACAATCAGATGGAGCAGGGCGAGGCATTTGGACCTGCCCCCAGGAAGCGAACAAATCCTGGATAGAACGCACAATCCTGTCAGCATCCTGCAAAGAAGATTGCCAATATTAAAAATCCTCACTACAACGAACAAGGTGGAAATAGAAATGGAGCAAAAAGAAAAACTACCTCATCGACAATCGTAGAAGATGGCGCGCCCTCAGCCAAGCTGGCCACCAATGACTCATCCATTCGTGAGGACTTCCCCTTGTCCGAGCGAGAAGATGTTGCCACAACGGGCGGACTCATAGGAGTATCTGCAAAGTTCAAGAGCAACAAATCAGAAACCAATAGCACGAGCAAAGGTAAGACATCAAAAACTGAATTACCTTCTGCTTCGATGATTGGGGGGTCGACGCCCTGGGAAGAAAGTGGCTCATCCATGGGTTGTGATGAAGACTCTGGGACTGAAGATGTATCTTTAAGCATGGTCCCATCATCAACCGGTTTAGATGAAGTAGCCTCAGCAGAGGATGATAGAGCAGGAATTGTCAATGCCAAAGCCTTTGAAGGGGAGGCTGAGCTTTTCTGAAAAGTTCAAGAGATCATCAGTACACAGAAAAGTTTCAAATGTGGAAAAGCATACTTGTAAATAGACCAATTTAATTACCTTCCTCCTGACGATAAGAGGGGCATCATCATCATCATCATCAACATCATCCTCCAGAATGGGAGATGCTTGGAGTACTCTTGGTCGTAGTAGGCCTGGCGGGGAGAGAAGAAGATGGACGAGCAGATTGTTTAGTACGACGAGAAGGAGAGGGGTTCCGAATAGTCAAAGGAGTGACCAAAACAGGAGGAGGAGAAGAAATACTCGGTTGGTCTAATGAATGAAAGGCACGATTGGCCTCAGTCGCAAATAATCTGCGCTTCACCGATGGCCAGAGTTGTTCAAAAAGAGGGTGAGTAGCATGACAAGAATTAAAAGGGGCTAATGAAAAGTGGCTTGATAAATGGAGGTTGCGAGCGTTTATAGCCTCTGCTTCCGCCTTATTAATGGTATGAAAACGGTCAATTAAGTTCTTCGAATAACAAAGAGGAACAGGCCAAGTTTGGCCGAAACCAAGCTGACGAGCAAAAAATTGGGGAGCATAAATTTCTACCCTTGCTTTGGCGTTGGTCCCAGTTAAGATATCATGGAAAAGCTCCCTCCCAGTTAAAAACTGGATCCAAATGAGCAGGGAGGTGCTCGCGCTATCTATAGTGGAAGGAGGATGTATATAGTTTGGAGTCAAAAAAGAAGGAAAAGGAAAGAAGGAAGAAATTGAATCTAAAGAGTAAAAGAATGAAAAAATGTCCCTTCTGGACATATTTACAGGAGTTAAAGGCTCCATAGCTAGCCCGTAACAGCTAGCAGAAGGACGAGAAATGGATGGAGCACCAAGCGATGGAAAATAGGATCTCAACCACAGTTGAGTGAACCAAAGAGGTCCACTGCCAGTGGGAGATGCACCATTCTTCAATTGAGCTTAAAGAAAAGCCATACCTCTATTAAGGGCAGCTAAAAACAAAGAACATAAATTCAAAGGCCTGCCACGCGCCAATTCGTGCGCTATAGGTAAATAACTCAGAGAAGACTTTATACTTGGCACGCACAACACATATTTACAAAGCCAAACTAAAAAGAAGGACACTCGCTCAGTATGGGTAGGCTCAGCACTCGAATGATTGTGGAGGGTCTGCAGGCTTGAATAAGAATCGGTATAATTTTTACCGAACTGTGGGGCGCCACCGGAAACTAAGATACCTGGAAAAATGGTATCGCCCAAAGGTGGTAAATTCACCAGGGCCCCAACATTCCTTAACGTAATAAACATGGGGCCAAGAGGAAAAATAAAGGTGTTGTACTCAGGAGACCAAAAACTCAAAGCGATCGAAAAGAGCGCTGAATCAAAAGTAGGGGGCGAATAGAGACTTCTAACAAATCAGAAATCCTAGCGCTATCAAAAAGTGCCTTAGTAGGACCATGGCCCACCAGGCGAGCATGCCACCTACGAAAAGCTACATCAGATTTAGGCCAAGTGCGAATACCTCTTTCGCGAAGTGGCCCCAGCGGCAGAGAGTTTAGAAAAGGAGGGCCATGAGTGCAAGGAAACAGCTGACCCACCGCCGCCTGTTCAACTACCTCCGCATTGTTGAAGAAAGGACCCAAGTAAAACTCATTACGTCCAACATCGGCGGGCGCGAGAAAACTTGGGGTTATATATGGGCGACTCAGAAGTTTCTGAAAGTCATCAAAGCTAAAGGAGTCGCTAGCTTGAGATTGTGAAGCAGCCATTGGAGAAGGAACGAAGCTTTTCAGGGTTACGTAACAAGAAAGCAAAAGATAAACAGTGAATCATGAAAGAGATGGAGAAATATGAGGCGTGGTTTGGTAGCAATGAAATGGCGTGTTTGGGGTTTATAAGGGTTCGCAAAACGACTCACTTTTTCAAGTTATAGAAGGAAACAATGATTGAAATTCTTGGGAATTTCGAACGTTGCTGGAAACATGAAGTGAATATGGCAAAATTCAATAATCATTATTAATTCTGCCATATTGGGGGGTAATTGTTAACACATAAAAATTCAGCCCAAATCGAACAGCCCAAGGAGTAAAGCCCAATTGGAGGATCCCCAAATCAGATAGCCCAAAGAACGAAGTCCAATCGAACGAATCAAGGTGAAGGCCCAAATAAGGGGCCCAAGAGTGCGGTAACGCCATCGCCCAAGTTTGCAAGTCGCCCAGAATCTGAACGAATGGAGTGTCATACGGTCGCCCAGAGCTGTTATTCTATTCTCGCCCAAACCTTCAAGTCGCCCAAGGTATCAACAAACATAACGCATTGTGGTTATCAAGAAAGGCAGTTATCAAGGCAGTTGTTAAAGTAACCCTTTCACGTTCCACAACTCAAGGAATTTAATCGAAAGTGGTTGAACGATGAAAGATAATGGCAGCAGTTAAAAGGCGGTTTCATGACAAAATGGCCACTACAAAGAAAGTGGGTAGTTATAGGACGATCAAGCAGTTTTTAGAGTAGTTAATCACAAAGAGATCGTCTATGAGGTATAAAAGGGAGAAAGAACGTAGAAGCAAAGGACCGAATCCAAAACTCTCGAACAGAGAATATGTAACTTTCATTTCCTTAGCTTTTAGACTTAAACACTTTTCTTTCTGTAACTCGTGTGCTTACGCCCCTTGGAGGCACGTTGTTTTTCGTTTTCAATTGTAAAGTTCATCGCCAATAAAAGAACACCCATTTTTGGGACTTTGTCTCAAGAGGTTTCGTCCCTTACACAATCGTCTGATCCTTTTTAATTGTTAGCGAATTAACCCGCGCGAAACAAGGTCACTTACAACCATATAAATAAAAAATAAACAAAGTGAAAGTTAAGGGCTTGGCCAGCCCATTAGTACAAGCCACTAAAGAAAGCAAAATAAAGATCCATAATGCAAAAGATTGATGTCCGCATCAAATATCCTCGATCATTATACATTCTACCCGACTAAACAAATAGATGTGGAGTTGATGAAATAGGACTCCTCTTAATCTCTTGATCTCTATTTACACTGATCTAGCCTTGAAATAAATGCTGTTCTAATAAAGAAGCTGCACTAGCTCATGAGGCTGGTCAGAAGTTGAGTTTGCGTTTAATTTCAGCATGTTGGATTGAGCTTTAAACGTTTGCTTATAAGTAACTTAGAATTTTTTTCAATAAATGTTACTTTTGAATAAGTTTCTTGTATTACTTAAAATTATAGACAAAAGTACGGCAGTTCCAAAAAAATTGCAAGACAAATAACTTATCATATGTTACTGAAGCAAAAACTTCATTGTAACTGCTCTTAACTCTTGAGATTCAGCAAGATTGTAGTCCATTGGTTGGAGTCTAATAATAACAAGTTTAAATAAAAAGCAATCAGTCCTCAAAAGAAAGGTGCACAAATCTGTTGAACTTTTGAAGTATGCTGTGGACTATTATTCGGTAACTATATATCAAACACGTTGTGACTTCAACCTACCATCCAAAAATTTTCATCCTCCAACTTGGATGTTCACTTTGGTTCGATCCTCGAAAATTTGCAGAAACTGAATACTAATAACTAGAAACTCATTTGAGAATCATTAGCATGACTTCAACATAGGATTGGTTAAGCCAAATCATGATCTCATCAGATCATGGAATTTATCATAAATTACTTATATTGTACTTCATAAACAAACCCTTATTGCACATTGATGAAACGGTCTTTTAGCTTTATTTATTCTTGTTATGATCATTTGTTTATTGCACTAAAAAATTCCAGTTGAAACAACTGAACCATTTAGGCAAACTCTCAACCAACCCAATTTCAGTTACCAGTGCAATAAGGTTGGTGCCCCACCTTGAACTCCAAGTACCAAATCCTATGTCACTTGGGAGTACATAATTCTTTTGTTTAGTGGCACATTGACAATTTATCTTTTTTAAAATGTTAGAAGTTACCCTTCTCGTGTATCTTTTTTCTTAATCATGTCTAGTTATGTTCAATTCAGTAAATTGAACATCGTGCAAAATGGTTCAATTGATTTGAAGTGAGATTAAGGGCAAACTATTTATATGTGTATTGATGTGAATCTCGTATCAACGTTGATTACGAAACTCACAACTAGATTGTTAGAACCCCAAAAAAGTAAATTAAGAGGTTTGAGAGTTTGAACCAAAAAACCCAACAAGATTAAAACTTGAAAGACCCCTTGATTACACAATTAAGACCCGCACCTGGATTGTAGAACGCCACAAAATTGTAACTCTTGATAAGTTTCAATTTTTCAATGAAGAACGATGTGAAGAAAGCAAATTGCCTCTCTTTATTGAATTCTCTCAAAATAATATTGTGTAAAGTTTTACAATAAGAATAAACCTATTTATATGTAGAAAATCTAGAAATGAATTTTAATAGGAATAAAATTCTAATGAAAATCTAGAAATAGGAATAAAACTCTAACCCTAGCTTAAAATGGAATTAAAGATTACAAGAATTTTACCATAACTAAAACTCTAACAAAATATGGAAAATTTCGGAAAAGGAAACAATTCCCCCCGAAAAATAATTATGCGATCGCATAGATGTCAGTTTAATTCTTCTGCTTGTATTGAATTGATCCATTTGGATTCGGCTACTAACACGAACATGAAAGTTGCCTCATTTTACGTTCCGAGCATCGTCCCATCAATGGTTGATTGAACTAGCAACCTTATTGCTTGTTTCACTTGTTTTGCTCTCATCGGTCAACCTTCGATTTACATCGACTCTCGCTTCACACTTGTCTTTTTCGAACTTGACTTTTGGATTACATCATGTATTTTAAGTATGTTATTTAATTTTTATTTACTTTTTCTTCCCTCTTTTTGACTAAAAAGAAGGATGACTTCTGAGAATTCTGTTAAACGTACTCCTCTAACTGATGTGACCTTGGTGAATGGTGAGTGGGTCAAGCATAAACATAGTTTGACATTAATATAAAGAATTTACAGAAGCAGGTTTAGTTCACCCACTAATTGATTAGCAATATTCGTCTTTCCCATTTAGGTCATTTTCAGACAAAAATATCTTAATAGATATTCTGTACATGAAGAAAATAAAATAAAACTAAAATGAAGTTGAGAAATAATTTTGGAGTTTATTAATTCGAAAAATGATAATAATATTATTATTTTTCTTTTAAATTTCTTCACGAATTACGCTTTTGAATTTACTAGTCAAAATTGAACGTACATAGTACGTTATTCTAAAATACTTTATAATTTTTGTAAAAATAATCTTTGATATCAATTTGTTGGAGGAGTTGATAAGTCTCGAACAAATTAAAGAAAATAAAATTTGGTGTAAAAATTTAAGGGAATAAAATTGTACTCAAATTGTACTTTTAAAACTCAATTTCTATGATTAAATTTTTTTGTAATGATGAAATATTATAAATGAACAATCTTTTTATATTACATTTGATACATAAAAATTAACTGTTAATATAGGGGGTATTTGAGCCACATTATTTTGGTAATAATGCATTCTTGAATAGTGTATTGATGGAAAATGTGTGGTTAAAAAATAAAGAAAAGTTTTTGATCTGCGTGATTGAAAAATATGTGATTGAAATGATGTCAAATCACTGTTTAAGAATATATATATATATTTTTTAATAATGTGGCTCAAACACCCCCATATAAATATAAACACCCATTAAAATTTTCAAATACATGAATATGAATAAATTTATCTATAATAATTTTAGACTCATGTAATTCAAGATTCATCAAGTGAAAATTCATTGAATATAGATTAATGTGAATATTAATTAATTGAGAATTAATAATACAAATTTCATAAATGACAATAATCGAACACTATTGAGAAACCAATCAATAAATGATTCTTTTTTGAATCGAGGGAATTGCACGTATAGAAATTCAAAAAAGAATTGATTTGATCCAGGTCATAATCTTTATGGGATTCCCACCAGTCCATTTGTTTCTGAATAGCTTCTTTCAAAACGACTTTTTATAGTATTTATTACATATCGAAAAATGAAAAGTAAAGTATTATTGAAATAATTGAATTATGAGAGAGTTAAACTTGATGTAATATTTCGATATATTAACTATTTACAAACTTCGCATGATATTAACTTTTTTATTTAGATCACACTTGGCGCGTCAATAAGAATGCATGTACATGTACATTGTGCACATCCAAGATGGTACAAATCTATTACTATTATGTTTGGTAAACTACATTTTAACTTTATTCTTCAACCCTATAATCAAATTTACTATATTCTATTAGATTATCATTTTTTTCAAATTTACCTCTATAATCAAAACTTATCCTCATTCAATATGGTCCTAGTCTAAATCAATTAAGCCTAGGGTAAATTACAGTGAAGGCACCCAATCTTTTGGGTTAGCTCGCACTTTTGTCCTCCAACCTTCTTTCTTCGACAAGCCTACCCCCCTCGATTTTAAAATTAAAGGTGGCACTGGTGGCTAGTGTGACAATGGAGGTTGGTGGGATGGTAAGAATATTATTTTCCATTTTAGCTTTTTTTTTTTTTTTTGGGGGGGGGGGGGGTCGGGTTTGGTTTTGGTTTTTTTACTTAAATTAAAATAGGACAATTTTTCTCTTTTTAATTTTCATGTGTGCAGGACACATGGGATGACAAATGGAGGAATTCGATCCATTTGGATGAATCTCATTAATTTTAAAAAGGCTGGGGATGAAAATGAAAATAAACTCAAAGATTGGGAACCTTTCCTGTAGTTTACCCTTAACACTGGCAAATTTTAGTTGAAAATTCAGTATTACATCCTTTATCTTTGACTAATTAAACGAACATGAGGGAAAGTCATCAACTTCGGTAAATTCAACTCTATTAACAGTCATACTTTGATGATAATGACATTGATTAGATTACTCATAAATGTTCTATAATAAATAATTAAGGCCTTGTTTGGGTTTTGATTTTTCAAGTCAAAAAATTATTTTTTTGATCGTTACTTTACATGGTCAGCCATCATTTTTTACTTCTTCATTCACAAATGACACCCATTTTTCTATCTAATTGTAAAAAAAATTAATTCTAAAAATCAGTACCAAACATACCCTAAATATTCAAAAAACCAAATTAGCCTACCAAAATGATGTTTAGCCTCCTAAGCATAAATCAGTAGTTTAAGTGACAGTGAAGCTCACTTTTTATAATTAGTCAAGTAATTGTAATTTTTTAGTTTTTTTTTTTTTTTAAAACTAATTTCTGACAGTAAATTTAGGGATGGTGTACAGTTTACTAATAACGGGAAAAAATTATCAGAAGTGTAACTAATATTCGAATCACAATTTTTTATTTCTTGTACCATATTTTAATTGTATTAAGATTTTTAACTTTCCCCATTATAATATTTAAGTCTCTAACGATTTTTCATGCCATTATTGTCCTTAAATTTTTCATTAGTTAACACATTTTGTATTTAAAAATAATTTTATATTTAAAAATTCGTTGAAATGGCACAAAACAACTCTTTTTTTATGATATTTTAAAAAATTGAATAAATAAAAAGTATGAAAAATATTTTTTCCTTATTTAAAAAATGAAAACAAAATATTTTTATATAAAACATTATTATACTAATTAATGGAAGATTAAAGATGAGAATTCAACGAAAAATGTCAAGAAAATAATTGCTACAATGAACAAAATTTGAGGATCTTAACTACAATTATCAAATAAATTTTTTTTTTTCAAAGTTTGTTTTTTTTTTTTTACTTTTCAGAAGTCCTACCAAATGGATCGTTAGCAAATTTTGATAAAAATTGATAAAATAAGTTATTGAAAAGTAGTAGATTTGTAGATTTCGCCCTCGTTTGGCCATTATTTCTCATTACATTAAATTAAATTTTTCTCTCTCCTACTTTTAACTACACAATCTTCAATAAAATAATAATATACGTAAATCAAAAAAATTTCAACTACTCATTTCTTTAAAAAAAATACTATTCATCTCATTATAATGTCAAATAATGAGGCTCGAACACATCATAAAATATTTGTTAAGAGTTGAAATTTGACAAATTGAAAAGTTGATAAACAAATGATATTTATTGTCTGCCGCTCCTAATTAAAAGAGTTCGACATGACATTCATCGGCATAGGTCTTCACATTTTTCTAAACTCTAAACAAAAAGATTCAAAATTTGTACCCAATTTGTTGTAGCACATGACCATATCTCGAGGTAAGTTAGGCACATTCAAGGGACCTAATATCCACGCTAGCAATGCACATGAAAAGAAGAGAGGCGTGCACTTCAATTGTTTGATCTAAGTTTTTTGTCACATTATTTATGAAAATATAGACATATGGAATATTTATATTCACGAAAGTACTATTTTAAGTATCGATAATTAACTTATTTAAGCACTGATGACATTGTATACCATTTAATTGATAAATCATTTAATACATGGGACCTATCATTAACTTATTCATCAATTAAATGATGTTTCTTGTCGTCGGTGTTTAATATAAACTAAGCACTGATACTTAAGAGATCATTACTATTTATATTTAAGCAAAAATAAAATCTTGTGCCCTTAAATACAAGTTTACAACTAGATTACGAGGGATAATCAAATTTGGTAAAATCCACACAATCAAGTGGGCACGTTGAGGATGGTCATTATGCAAGAAACACATTCACTTTTATTTTTATCGATCAATTTTCTGAAGTACTATGGTTGAAATTATACTTTGTTCTACTGCTTTGTCTAAAGATGTTAAGAAAAGGGCCAATCGAACTGTTGACACATAAAAATTCAGCCCAAATCGAAGAGCCCAAGGAGTAAAGCCCAATTGGAGGATCCCCAAATCAGATAGCCCAAAAAACGAAGTCCAATCGAATTAATCAAGGTGAAGGCCCAAATAATGGGCCCAAGAATGCGATAACGCCATCGCCCAAGTTTGCAAGTCGCCCAGAGTCTGAACGAATAGAGTGTCATACGGTCGCCCAGAGCTGTTATTCTATTCTCGCCCAAACCTTCAAGTCGCTGAAGGTATCAACAGACATAACGCGTCGTGGTTATCAAAAAATGCAGTTATCAAGGCAGTTGTTAAAGCAGCCCTATCACGTTCCACGACTCAAGGAATTCAATCGAAAGCGGTTGATCGATGAAAGGTAATGGCAGCAGTTAAAAGGTAGTTTTCATAATAAAATGGCCACTACGAAAAAAGTGGGTAGTTATAGGACGATCATGCAGTTTTTAGAGCAGTTAATCACAAAGAGATCGTCTATGAAGTATAAAAGGGAGAAAGAACATAGAGGCAAAGGACCGAATCCAAAACTCTCGAACAGAGAATATGTAATTTTCATTTCCTTAGCTTTCAGATTTAAACACTTTTCTTTCTGTAACTCGTGTGCTTGCGCCCCTTGGAGGCACGTTGTTTTTCATTTCCAATTGTAAAGTTCATCGCCAATAAAAGAACACCCATTTTTGGGACTTTGTCTCAAGAGGTTTGTCCCTTACACAATCGTCTGATCCTTTTTAATTGTTAGCGACTTAACCCGCGCGAAACACGAACCCTTTGAAAACCCCTTTAGTAGACAATTTGGTCAGCTAGTCACTCTAATTAATTATGTTTATTTACGTAAATATGTTTTAATTTTTTTCTATAATTTATTAATTACAAAACAGTAAAACATTCATTTCTTATATTCATTTACTACATTACTAAATCAAGAGTTAGGAATTTTATTTCATTAGTACATTTGAATAAGAAAGAAAATTTTAGGTAATGAAATGAAATATTTACAAATACAAAAAGATATCTTTAGTGAAGGAAGGTCTCTCAAACTAAAGCCATTCCTTAATTAAATAATTTATTTCTTTGCACGAAGAATTATTTTCTTAAAATAAAAGAAAATCCATCAAAAGTATACCCTTAAAAGTGCCCTAGAGTCACATCCAAAGTTGGGTTCTTCTACCCGTACAACCGCTAGTTGCGCCATCAATCGCGAATTAATTAATCAACGGTCCATATTTCATTTTATAACGTTAGTATAATTGAAAATGGAATTATTACAGAAAATTAAGGTTAGTGTATAAATATAGTATAAAATCTACCCTTCTTCTCAGAGAATATCAACCTTCGGAAGATACACCATTTTAACACCCACACCACTTCACCTCCCTGTCTCTTTGTCTCTACCTTCTCTGTTCTTGCTGGAAAGGGAGAGAGATGAATTTCAGAATGCTAGAATGTAACTATGAAGATTATTCGTATCTTATTTTCCATACACTATTGTGATTATACATCTTTCTATCGATTACTTTTAATTGGGAGTTCTTTGAAGCTATCATAATCAAACATGGGAGCTAACTCAAAATCATTAGAAAATGTGAAGAATGAAGAAGAAGAAATGGAGGAGGAATCGTCTCCAAGGGGTGTTTTGGAGACACCCACATCAGGTTCGGACTCGGATCATAGCAGCAGCCTGGAGAGAAGCAGCAGCTTTGATAACGAGCAAAAAGGAATTTCAGGAGAACTAGGTTATGGGTCACAATGGAAGAATTTGTTGGGTCAGATAAAGAAGAGGACTTCAATTAAGAAATTTACAACAATTCCATTGTTGGGTGGATATGACCTTTCGAAGAAGAGTTGGAGAGGAAAATTGGGGAGGAATCGTAGTGCAGAAGACACTATTGATTGTGGAGGTTTTGTAGTCCCTAAGCCATCTTGGAGAAATTTTACCTACGAGGAACTCAAACAAGCTACTGATAATTTTAGTCCAGGTAACATAACATCTCTTCTTCAAAACTTCTATTCCATCCTCTGTTTTTCGAAAGACAAGTCTTGAATTTTCTTGATTAGTTCTATAACAACTCACGCATGGAACAACTTTTTGTCTTTTAATTGAATTTTATCTTATTTGATTGAATTCTTTCAAATATACTCTCCTATATACATTCTACCAACAACTTTTTGCATGATAGGAATAAAATCTCAAGCCATTTGATTGGATTTTCCCTATTGCTGACCTTCATAGTAGTCAGTAATTTTCAAATTCAAATCCCACTGCTGAACAAAAATGTATACACACTATTTGTAGATGCACAAATCAATGATATTTATCCACTGTAGAGTACAGTATGCATGTAGAGTTGTGATGCATTTTAATGTATTTGACAATGAGTCGAAATGAAACCGATTACTTAGACCGTCTTAAATGGGGCAAGAACCTTCTACATGTACAGAAGGATTTTTGTCAGAATACATACAGAAAACTCACAGTTCTACGGCCACACACATTTTTGGCATTTTTATACAATATGGGTCCACACACTTGTCTCTATTCTTTCTGTGAAAAAAAAATTTTTGTACACCCAGATTTTTTCATGGGACAGATACCATAATTCAAAGCTGCTGTTGAAGTAGACAGACGCTCACCTGGTTAGTTTGAGTCATTTAATGGGTCCTGTAATTAAGTTCATTAAGTTTTTATGGTTGATATCAAGTTATCAACAACCCCACTGTTAACAGCAAAAGCCTAAAAAGAATTTTTCTTAGTTGATGAAATAGCCTTCTTTTTTGCCCACCAAAAACTTTTGAATGAGGTGGGGACATTCATAGGAGGAAGTGAATAGGACAATTAAATAAATAATATCACTCCTGAATTTATTGATTTTTTTAATAAACTTAGCAAGACTCGGACGAAACCTTAGAATTATGTTTAATATGGAAAATTAAGCAGAATTAAGGAAGAAAAAAAAAGTTAAAACTCGTTTAATGATAATAAACTTGAATATTTTAGATATTTTAGAGGTAGAAAATATAAAAAAAGTTTGGTGGGACGATTTCTTTGACTGATTCCATCATGCGCAGGAAAATGTACAGGAAGCTGGTGGCTGCAGTCAGCGGAAAGCAGTCATTACCTTTGCCATTAGGTTAAAATTTTCCATTTCCACTGACTTTTCTTGGCCTGTCAAGTAATACTCATTGAACTAAAGAAAATTAAGGTGTCAAAATATCTAAAGTAACTTTCTTTAACAATACACGGCCATGTTAGAGAGTTTATGTCGAGTACGTTATTTTAGCATCAAATGCTAATGGATTGGTAGGAATGTCATAATCAAAACACTGTCCGGTTTCAGTAGTTGGGAATTATAAATACTTGGTCCTTAATTTCCCTAAATGCCGCACCTCAAGAATAATTGAGAGGAAGTCAGCCTCAAAGAATTCTAATTTATTATTATTTTTTTCCTATATTAGACTTCAAATTTAACTTGCATGTGGTTTGTAATGATATATACAGAACAAGAGTCACACTTCAATTTGGTTCATGTGTTAGCCAGCTGTTAAAATGGTAACTGTTGTCATGTTTTGTACGGACAAAATAAATGTCAAATAAATTTTTAAGTAACTTTCAGAGTTATTCAACTAATTGCTGATTGAACTTTTAAATTTAATCTTGATAGATAAGTTACTGGGGAAAGGAGGACATGCAGAAGTATACAAAGGGTGCTTATCTGATGGTCAAATTGTGGCTGTTAAGAAGATAACGAAAAAAGAGAAGAACAACGAGGACAGAGTCGGGGACTTCTTGTCCGAGCTTGGGATCATTGCTCATATTGACCACCCGAACGCTGCAAGATTAATTGGTTTCAGTGCGGATAAAGATTTGCACCTTGTCCTCCAATTTTCACCACATGGCAGCCTTGCCACAGTTCTGCATGGTGCTATATATTTCTACCATATTCTTCACTAAGTCTTCCAAATTCTTTAACTTGTTAGACCTCCTGGATTGTCATAGGATCAGTACTTTTGTAGGGCATTTGAATATACTGATTCAAACTGAAACATGAATTTCGAAACTTAATGACTATTGGACTTGAAACTTTATGGTAAGCTAGTTCTAACCTATGAAAAATAATCAGATTAAAACACAGACCAAGAATATGGATTTGACAACGCCTTTAAGTGCAAATGGACCTGGAATTAAACATGTTGAATTCATTATGGTGTTAAACAAAAAAAATCACATGTTATTTCGACTTATGAAGTGAAAATTTGGAATTACAGGTTCCGAGATGATTCTAGAATGGAAAATAAGGTATAAGTTGTTTACTGGGGTAGCTGAAGGATTGCAGTATCTTCATTGTGACTGCCAAAGGCGCATAGTTCACAGAGACATAACGGCCTCAAACATATTACTCTCTGAAGATTACGAAGCCCAGGTTCTTTTACCATGTTTTCCTAGGAGAAAAAGAAAACCTTAATAGGAACAGGATACTATTTTTCACTGTTAATCGGCAATTAGATAAATGGATGTAACTTTCGGTGTTTCGTATGTTATGCAGATATCTGATTTTGGACTAGCAAAGTGGCTTCCGGAAAAATGGGCTCATCATGTTGTTTACCCCATTGAAGGCACTTTTGGGTACAGCAGAGCAACTTCATTTGTGTGCTGCATTTGTTCATTTTACTGTTATGATGCTAATAAATTTTCACTTTGTATGTTAATTGGTATCAGATATATGGCTCCAGAGTATTTCATGCATGGAATAGTTCATGAGAAGACTGATGTATTTGCCTTCGGAGTTTTGCTATTGGAGCTCATAACAGGTCGTCGTGCAGTTGATTCCTGTAGACAAAGCCTCGTGATGTGGGTATGATTTCATCTTCTCTTCTTTCAGTATCCATTCCCCCTGTTTATCATAAGATTGAATTCTAATTTGACTGCCTCCTTGGTAAATGACAGCATTAGTTATTTGTCTATTAATTTTGTCCAGTACTACATACTAAACATGCCCCTAAAGTTTTGCAATCATTGTGTATAGGCAAAACCACTTCTGGAGACGAACAACGTTAAAGAATTGGCAGATCCTAAATTAGGAAACAATTACGATGTTATAGAAATGAAGCGTGCCGTGTTTACAGCTTCAACATGCCTTCATCACTTGCCTGACATGCGTCCCAGTATGAGGAAGGTAAATCTTCATTATCTCTGTCTCTTGTTTCATTTCCACCGAATTAGAAGCTAAGAAACTTTAAACACGGCGAAATTTCCCTATTCTTCAGGTTGTTCAGATATTGCGAGGTGAGAATGAACCATTAGACATGAAACAAAAATCCATGGGAGGGAGAGCGTTGATGCTAGATTCCTGTGACTTGGACGATTATACTTCTACAACTTATCTTAAGGACTTAAATCGTCATATGGAACTAGTCATGGAGTGATCTTTCTCGAATAATGTCTTGAGGTTGCTCAGGATTGGTTTACGTAGCTGCAGTGTGTATATAAAGAAGCTTTGAAATAGTCTGCTTTCTGCCGTGTGCGTTTTTGAAGATGAAACCAGCAGCAGAATCCGTCTTTTTACCATGTTTTCTGTTAAAGTGTTGCTTTATCCAGCATGAAGCGGTAAACACAAATTTGATGCAGACAAAAGAATGGCTGTACTGCAATTCAACAAATATGAAATATAGCCATTGTTCTATGTTTGCTTTTACTTTTTTTGTAAGTTGACTAGGATATTTTTGATACTTCATTGATCAGACTCTTGAAAGAATGTAGTCTGAATCACTGTGTGAATTAAAATGTGGAAAACTTAATTATTGCTAAGTACTACGTAGTCTAAAAAAACGTTGACCACAAGAACACAAGCTAATCCTAAACAAAAACTTGTCTTGTGAGATTATCATTTAATGTCACTAAATCGTCATGTAGATGGGTGTCAAACCTGGTCGTCCTACACATTATTTTAATTAATTGTGTAAAACTTCATATTGCTAAGTGTTATAGTAATAAAAAGAAGTGTCAACCACTAAAACAAACAACCTAATCATAAACAAATATTTGTCTCCTGAAAATATTATTTAATACCACTATTTTGTCATATAGTCATGTAAATACGTGTTAAACAACAATAGTCCCACATAGCTTTATTTTGGTCATTATTTTCTAAATATAACAATAATAAAAATGGTCGACAACAAGAATACACAACCTAATATTTAACAAACCCTCGACTCGTCTTCTAAAATTAACATATAGATGCTATCTAGAGAGCGCCACAACACCAACATGTAAGTTGTAACATTAAGAACTTGTTTGGAGCCAATTTTTGGGGCAAACAAATTGATTTTCTAACCGTTGACAGCCGAAACTTTTGACTGCTCCTCTCACGGGTGGAGCTCACGGTCAAAGATAACAGCTACATTTTTGTTGAAAATTGTTGAAACAGTAGTTCCAAACGAGGGCTAAATGATGTAGGGGATGGATGTCTCATTTTAATGAATCATATAATTTAATGTCGCCTAGATTTGTGTTAAATAATATTACTCTATCATTTAATGCCACTATTATATTGTCATGTAGATGAGTCTTAAACATCGATTCTACATAGCATTAGATTAACTTTATTCTCATCAAATAAAAAAAGAATATCGATTACAAAAACACACAATCTAATCATAAAGAAACACGTGACTTATTTCGTGAAATTATCATTTAATATCACCATATTGTCGAGTGAGTGGAGGTTAGACAGGGATCCCACTAGGCATTATTTTAGAAATGATTAAGAAGAAACCCTTAAGACGGCCATATGATGGATCCGATCCTAACTCCATCAAAGTTGCACATTTGTGAAACCCTGAAATTCCTCTCCAAAAAAATGGGGACAGATGTCTTACTCCAACTGGGCATTATCTT
>NC_036246.1:9606190-9619741 GCF_002742605.1 Olea europaea var. sylvestris
TGATCCTTGCGGCAATGTTGTTGTAAATGTGTAACCTAATTTTGTTTAGTTTGATGCCAATTTTTTTCCGATCCGTTTGATTGCGAAGATGAAATTTTGGTGGAAAGAAAACGAATTTTAGGAAATTAAACTGTCTAAAAATTATTTTCCTAAAAATTGTAAATTATTGTGTGTTATTGGTATAATTTTTCACGTGAAATTCATTGAAATAAGAGTACTTTTTGTATTCATTTGACTTTATTTTAAATAAAAATTGTCAATTAAAAAAATAAATTTTACTGATTGATGAAATTTGTTTCCACTGCAAAAATTTTATTAAAAAAAAAATCTACTTTTCTGTGTTCGTTTGACTTTGTTTTACATAAAAATTGTCTATTAAAGAGAAATATTTTTTACAATTACAGATAAAATTTATTTCCATTGCTTAAAAAAAAAATTGCTACAGTAACCCAAAAAACCAAGAAAAATTATATGTGACAAGGCAAACAAGAATTTCATTTCCACGGAAAAAAACCATCAATCACCCTTATCTCTCCTATCAAACACACCCTTAGTTTAAAGTTCATTCATTCAAAGCAAGTACCATACACTTGACTGGACTCAAAATAATGTTAACATTAACGTTAAAAAACTCGTCATAGCATCAAAGTAGCAGACGTCGCACACGAAAATGAAAGACATTCGCATGATTTTTTATAATTAGCCAGAATTTAGCAAATTGATAGAATACAGCACAGGATCAGGTCAGAGAAATGGAAACCGTTTGAAAATTTTCCCATAACCATAAGAGTTATCTTGTCCACTTCAGCATACATCTAACCAAAGCTATTAAAAGAGAAGCTACAGTACTCACAGAATCCCAGCTTCTACCCAGTAAAACAAAAACTTTTATCCTTCATTTCAGTAGCAGTACCTTTTATACTTCTCCTCGAAAACTGCTCGATTAACTATTCCTAAAGCTTTGTGGGTTAGATGAGGGTCAGCTTAAGAGAAATTACTGTAAATGACATGTTAATAGGATTGGTGAGGCCATATGAAAAAATCGGCAGGTGACGGCATGAATGGCATTGGAGTTACCATGTTCGCGGCAGCACCAGAAGCAGCAGACACACCTGCATTGGTTGGATGGAGGTGGTGGAATAAGTTGACATCAAATGGTATTCCACATGGGATGGTGGACACTGGCTGTTGTAGGGACGCAAAGTTGATGCTGTTGCTGCTCGACTGTATTTGAAGGTCGGCGTTAGTAAGAGGTTTCTCTTTGGCTTCGAGTGAGAGTTTCAAGCGCTTGGCCGTCCCGCCAACAGGAAGGGGACTTTTAGCAATGCTATCGACATCATAGCGACTCATCTCAAAATTGGTCACTGCGCTCGCTCCCCTAAACTTTATTGCAGCTATATCATATGCCTCAGCTGCTTCCTCCTCAGTAGCTGCCATTAAAATGAAATAACATCAGTAAATATGGACCGTTCACGAATGCTACTCTTCCAAAGAGCAAAGAAGATGGTTTCAACTTGAAATTCGAACAAAATGGAGTGATGTATACCAAATGTTCCAAGATAGAGATCTTTATTCCCAGCAACACGACCAATTCTTGCTTGCCATCGACCTTGCTGATGATGCCTGCATAAATTGAGCTATTAATTTGGGAGGACAGATGAATCTTTGATAGTTCTTCCTAAAACTATAAAATGTGTTTTGTAAGATATATGACAAAGGCTATAAAAAATTATTTTGAGACCTCGTAACACCCCTGTAAATTGACGCTCCCCTTGAGAAACCGCTACTTTTCCTGAAGTTATTATCAAAATTCAGTTCAGTTCAACAAGAAAGAGACATAATGGCCAAGCAAAACAAGTTCAGCTATATTTCAGGCCGTTGGTCTGTAAAATTAACAAGGGACAGAGCGTGCAAACCTTCTTAGCGAGGCAATGAACTCTTGTTTAGTTACTTGCTTCATATCCTCCAACTCTTTGGTGTAATTTGTGATCTGAAGGGAGAATTTCTCTGGTTAGAATAGACAAATTACAAATAATATGTTTGGTAATGTGAACTAGACAATTGTACCCAAATTCATTAGTATAAACAGTAAAAAAGTTTACCGGGAAGTTGGTGGTGGCAGTTACACCCCAGTATTTCAGGGCTGCTAAATCATAAGCTCTTGCTGCCTTATCTTCCTTGTCATACCCACCTATATGTCCCATAGATCTCATCACAAGTATCGACAGCACAAAAATAAATCACAACACATATGATCGCAAAGGAGGATAGATTTGAACTCGTAAATTACTTACCCAAGTACACTGCAGAAGTTTCACATTTTGATCAACAGCCAAGAAATACAATCCACGATTCCATGCATAAAAACAACAGACATTACATTAAAATCATGTCATATCCATACTCAAAATAGAACTACCGAAAAATTTAGAAAAAGAAGATTCATGCAATGTAAGTGCATGCAAGATTTCTTTATTCCACAACTATGACACAAGATCAAGATGGAGCCTGAATCTATTTGGGTTGAGAAAAGAAAGATCCTGATATTTTCTTGTAGATCATTGTGATATTTACTTGTACATGCAATCCCTTTCCAGCTGGTACTGTATGACCTACGTCTTCCCAATTTTTCCACATCAATTGTTCACTCAGTGAGTAGCCGCAATCTAAACGACCAAGAAGCTTACATAGCTATAGCAAGGAATTAATAACTTTAATATTCAGGAATCTACACAAAACATTAGAGTCCATATGTTGCAGTCCTGAAGTTTCAAGTGGTACCATATAGTGTACTGCTTGAAGCAAAGCTACGAAATTTCTCCACTTCAGTGTGCTAATTAGCAGTGCAATTATCAACTCAGAATAACTTAATTGACAAAAGTTCACTAGTAAAATTATTTTTTTTTTCCCCGAAATATTAGCATAGTCTGATCATTAATATTATAAGAATACTAAACTAGCGAGTCAAGAAATGGATAAGTACATTTAGGCCCCCCTTTGGCCCCGATTATTTGGGTTTGTAATGGGGGAATAGTGTTTTTTTGAAAAAAAAAAAAAAAAAAAAAAAAGGGAATAAAAAAAAAAAAGAAAAAGATGGTACTAAAAGAAAGTTTTCGATTTGTGTATAATATTATTTTATTCAAGATTGGTCGAAAAATGGAGAGAAAAATTTAAATTAATTTGAAGAGTTTTAAAAGGGACCAAATGGGTATAGGTAGGATATTTTTGGGGAAAAATTTGTGTAGACCTAGAGCATGTTGAACATGCAAAGCAATTATAAAAATGAAAAAGAGTGTGAACCATCAAAATAAGGTGAGAAAGTGATAGCTTGGTCAAACCCATTGAGTCATATCTGCAGTAAAGAAAAAGGCAAAAGTTGGAAAGCAAACAGATATTCAGAATTTTCAGGCATTAGCATTCAGACTACCTAAGGTCCATCTATGAAAAGAATAATAAAATATTAAAGAATGTAAAGAGAACACCCGACCCCGTTCCACCTCCACCACCAAACTTGAACAAAATGGCCGCCCATTTGATCAGTCTAGTGAAAGATTGAATGAAATTTAGCAGAAAATATAAAGTACAATCAATCAATCAATCATCATAAAGGTCTGATTGAGCCAAGAAAAACTCTTCATCAGTCTCCTTTGCTACCTGAGTCTGAGTCTCAGTCACCTGCGACTCCATTAATGTCCCATTAATGCATGTTTATGCAAATTTACAAGACCTTTAGAAAAAGGATATTTTTATTCTTCCCAAAAAAGTACAACTCATCAGGATTTAGAATTTGTACCTTGACGCCCTTTTCTTGCTTGGCCCTCTCTTCTACAGCTGTTATCCCATAGATGCGCTTCATATCTTCCTGTCCACCGGTGTCTGTATCAATCAAAAATTAATAATCAATAAAATATTATTTCTTCAATAGTATGGAAAAAATGTAAATCAAAATCAAAATCAAAATCAAAATGAACCTTGTGACGCCCCTGTAAATGGAAGTTCTCTGACCAAAAGTATCTGTAACTCTCTTGCTACTCTCGGAGTCAACACAAACAATGGCTTTGTTATTACTCTCAGAGAACTGTGCATTGTTATTAACACCCAAGGATAAAGCATTAGTAGTATTGGCGGCGGCAGCACTAATGGGGCACTGTCCGTAAGCCACCAGCTCGCTCCCTGACTCAACAGGGGACTGAGTATGACCTGTGAACGCCGAGTCATCAACCTCCGAGCCCGAGTTCGCAGGAAAGGACTGAAAACCAGTAATGGTCTTGAGATGTTGCTGCTCATTGTTACTGAAGTAGGCATCGCCGCCACCTGTCTGGTGGTGTTCGTAGATGTGAGTCAGGGACGAATCTTGAATCTCCGTCGAGTCGCCACCCAAAAAATCCTCAAGTTTAGGCGGTGGCTGCATGTTTTGGTGCATATATGGGTCCATGTAGCTGGTGAAATTGAAGAAGTTGTTTTCCTTCACCTGATGGTTTTCAGCGTCTGAGTACATGGCTTGAGGTTTCTGGTTATACCACCCTAAAGCAAGAAAATAAGGGTCAGTGGGTCACCAAATGATAATTAATTTCCAGGGTTGTCAATGAAATATATAGGAGAACGAAAAATAATAAAGAAGCTGTAGCATTAAATGGAAATACCAAAAATTAACTGAATAATGGTCGAGTCCAGTAAAAAAACAACTGGGATGAGTAAATGTACATGGATTTTTTTGAAGAAAAAATTCCAGTAACGGAAATGCCAGAAACAAGTTTGAAATTTTGTCCTTTATCCACCTTTTCAAACCTATTTTACTCAGTCACCAAACAGAACCGGTGGAGTTTTAGTTCAAATTTTAATACGCTATTAAAGTATTGGATAAGCTACAAGAAAATCTGATAAATAGATAGATACAAGAATTGTATGTATATCTCTGTGTGTTTAATTACCGTTGACATCGAAGTTATCGGCGAAGGAGTAAAGGCGGTGAGAACCAGAAGCAGAAGAGGCTTCAAATGGTGCAAGTTCCATGGTGGACTGAAGGGGAGCCTGCGACGAAGAGTTGAGCATTTCCATTGAAGATAGAGAAAATGAAAGCCAGTTGTTTTCTGGTGCCATTTTTTTTGTTTCTTTTCTTCTCAAACCCTAAAGATTTATATCTCAGATTTCTTCAAAAATCTTTATCAGGAATACCCCTAAAAAATCACACAAAAATACATAAATTTTACTCCATAAATTAGAACTGCAAATCAAACCCTAAGATGAGGAATCATTGTACCTCATTATCAAGAATCCATTAATACATGAACGTGACCCCGTATCAGTTTAAGCTCCAAAAGGGTAAACGTAAAATGAAGTTTTATGATGGAAGTAAGTAGAAGAAACGCACATGCAGAGTAGAAGAAGCAAGAAAATTACTCAAGAACAGCTAACAGTCGACGCAAGCAAAAGCTTTAACATTGTAAGTAGGAGAGAGAAAGTGCACATATATATCGAGAGAGAGCAAGGGAAAGATTAAAAGAGGGGCAGGTGGAGGAATATAATGGGAGTGAGAGACGGTTTCATCTGCCATTCGGCGTAAAACTAGAGGGGACACTGCACCCAAATTATTATTTTTTCCTGGTTTTAGTAGAGAGGAAGGGCAAATTTGAAGTAATATAAAAGTGGAAAAAGATAAGAATAAGAGAAAAATGGGGAGAGAACAGTGACTTTTGGCTTCTGCGCCGAAGAAAATTTGTCTGAAACAAGAACGAGAGAGATCCGGGCTCAATGTCGGTTTTTCGAAATAAATTTAAAATGGAACTCTTCTATGTAAGTAGAATATATAAGTAAAGGGTTCGAAACATAGCCCCTTTTACCCACATTTTCCTTCTCATTCTTTTTCCCTCTCTTATTTTCAACCGCACAATTTTTCATAAAATAATATTACATGTAAATCAAAAAAATTTTGTTCTTTTTCAATTATACATTTTTCAAAAAAATATTGTTCCAACTATTAAAATTTGGATAGAATGGGGGCCAAACAGGGACATAGTTTGGCCTAAACTAGGGTTGGCAACGGTCCGATTATGGGTTGGTTCGGCCAAAACTATAACAGCACCACCAATTTTTTTTACTATACCATAACCGCATCATAACCACGTAAATCAATTCGATTCGGTTTGATTATTATCTCGGTTCGATTCGATTAATAACCACAAAAATAAATTATTTTTTATAACTTCATCTATCAAATTGATATAAAACAATTTATAAAAAAAGTAAATGAAAACAAAAACACAATAATTTAAACGAAAATGCAAACATTATCAAACAATATTTCAAACGAAAAGCAAACATTAGCCCAATTTTTAATTGTAAAATACAAATTTAACAAACAATATTATAAATATAACAATACTAAACTTTTCCTTCATTTTTAATTATTGTGCATCGAAATTATTTGATTCATTCTTCCCCATAAATCTTACTAGCATAGATCAACACTCAAAGTTAATTCCTATATAGTAAATAAAAAATGTAAGTAGAGAATACAACGATATCTATTCTAGAATGGTTTTAACTAAGATTTAAATAAAAAAAATATACATCTTCGTCAACTTTCTTCTCGCTAAATGTTGCACAAGATTTAGAGTATGATGAAGAAATAGAATTTTCTACACACAATTGAAAAAAATTAACAATAAAAGGAGCCGTGCGTGAGTTTGTGATTTGTGAAGAGTAGGGTTTGCATTTATATAATGTCATAGTAATGCTATTATTATGGGCGAATGATAAGTGGGTTGGTTAGCTGAGTCATGTAGATGTAATTGGGGGGGAGGGGGGGATTTTGTTTTGGGTTAGATAGAAAAGTAGGGTAAAGCCCAATAATCAATTCAATTATTATTATTATTATTTTTTTGTTCGGTTTCGGTTCGACGGCGTAAATACCATACCCGCACCGCCAAGAACTGGTTCATTAAAATAAAAATCATATCCGCCACATTGCACCATCGGTTCGATTTCTTTTGCCTCATTCGGTTCGATTAACCCTGGTTTTCGATTTTGACGGTTCAAACTGTCATCCCTATTCTTAACCCGAAATGAAATGACTGGGGAGGGGAGAGAAAAGGTTCATTTTTTTTTTGACTGACTTATTTCATATCATGGTTTGGGCGTTAAAATCGGTGTGGGACCCTATTCACCTCTTTGAGCTTCTATTGAATCGAGAAATAGGATTGATTGGTGCTCTAATTCAACCTTCTATCATCTACTGACCCTTTAGACAAGTTAACTTCTACATCCGACCAGATGTCGTAAACCTCTTCCAGAATTATTGTGACATCAAAATCTGCAGGAAGGCCATGGAGAATCCTCATGAATACATACAGGCATTTATCATGTTGTGCGAAGTGATCAACTATGAGGGAATGACAAAGGATGCATTTTGAATGCTACAATTCCTCCATACTCTGAAAGAAATCGCAAAAGCATGAATATTTTCTCAACCTTCTATAAGCATATAGTCATAAAACGATATGCTTCGAAAATTCACCAAAAAGTTCTTCGTGCTCACTCAAGTTCATCAAATTCGAAATGAAATCTATATATTTAAACAGAAGTACCACGAGAGCTATCCTGAAGCATGGGAATGTATAAGAGTTTATATTGAAAGTGTCACAATCTAAACATTCCTAAGCAAGCTCAAGCGTACCTCTTCCACTATGGTATACATCAGAAGTTCAAAGAAATAGTAAATGCTTTAGCGGGAGGACCTATAATGACAATGGATGTGGACAATACTTATGAACAGTATGAGAAAATAGCAGAAAATCAACCGATGTGACTGAAAGATTAAGAAGTTTAGAGGAAAACAACTAATATATGTATTGTGAACACAATGACAACGTTGGCAACACAGATGGAGGTAATCATGAGAAAGCTTGACACTTTGACTCATTCTGTGAATATGGTACAAACTTCAAATCGGGTGTACATAGGTTGTGGGGTAGATCGCATTACTGGAAGTTGCCCTTTGGCTTCTACTCACATGGGTCGGTCAGCAGATGTCAATTATGCACAAAACATCCAGTGGCAACAGATCTACCCAACAATTACCATCCAGACTAGAATAAAAGTCAAACTTCTCATGGGCTACTAATCAAGGGCAAAATTATCGTAATTGCCCATCAGGCTTCCAGCAGCAACGACAACATCAGCAAGAGCGAAGACCTGCACTGAAATTTACCATCTCAGCACATTATAAAAAACTAAGACCAATTTTCAGATCAGCAGGCTTCTATCAAGAATTTGGAACATCAGGTGGGACAGATACATTATCTAGCAACACAAAGAAAAATCAACGAGAGTAAGTACTAGCAGTTGGTGCAATGAGTTTCGAATCTAAAGAGTCACCATCATTCATCCTTGCAACTTAGGTTCAGGCCATCACCGCTGAAGTGGAATTTAGCTATCGAATATTACTACAAGAAGGAACGAGACTGAGGATACTCATGTATCTATAAAGGGCAAGGAACGTGTAGAGTATTTTGAAGGATCAACAAATGCCTTTGGAGAGTCCAGAAAGCCGAAATAAAAGTTCCTATCAAAGCACTTGCACACGCAGTCCAATTTTCTCAAAGGTTGAAAAATATCAAGCTGGAAAAGTTGTTCACAATGTTCTTGGAAGTCCTCAAAAAGCTGCATGTTAACATCCCTTTCATTGATGTGATCCTTCAAATTCCAAATTACTAAAAGTTATTAAAGGAAATGTTAACTAAGAAGTAGAAGCTGCCTGAGCATAAAACAATAATTTTATCTAAGGTGTGTAATGCGATCATTCGGCACAAGATCTCTTCCAAACTTAAAGATCCGGAAAGTTTCGCTCTACTTCACTCCATAGGAATTTACATGATATATTATTTAATTGATTCATGAGCGATTATTAATTTAATTTACTTGCCTCTTTATAGGAAATTAGGATTAGAATATCCTAAGGTGCATGTATTATCCTTCAATTGGAGGATTGATCACCGAAACACCCATACGGAACAGTCAAAGATGTTCTTATCAAAGCAGGCGAGTTCATTTTTTCTGACTTACTTCATCATCATGGACATAGAAGAGGCATATCAAATGCCAATAATCTTGGGAAGGTCATTGTTGTCTACAAGCGAACTTTGCTGGATTTTGATACCAATGAGATAGTCCTAGGGGTGGAAGATACGTAACAGAGCTTCACAATGGAAAATCCAATCAAGCAACCATCATACTTTGACAATTGCCAATGAGTAGATCATCGAGAGAGCTACACATCAAGCCAGTCGAAGGTGGAATTGTTGGTAGGAAACCAATGTAAACTTGATTATGTGGAAGATGATGCAATAAGTGCATAAAGTGTAGGGCTGAAAATTCTCTTTTCAAGCCACTATGAAGAGCCTAGGTACAACAAGAGTCAAGCTCGGGACTTTAAACAAGCGCTTGCTAGATGTTTTATCTCTTTTATTTATTATGCTTTCTAGACTTAAGATAATTTAGAATAGTTTTTATTTAATTATTAGGAACTTATCATCCATTTCCCGTTTCTCCTTAGTTCATAAAAATTTATTTGGTTTATTAGATGTTTGAGGTTGATAACACATGTTCCAGGTATTTGATCTTTAATACTTTATCTAACTGCATGTTGCAAGAACATAATATCACGGAATACTTAAACCAACATTGACCAAGGAGATAACGGGGCAATCGAAAAAGCTAGCCATCAAATTTCATGTCATATCAGGGGAGTGTTTTCTTCCTAACCCCTTTGTATGTAGACTTAGGAGTTAAGACATTGGGGACATTGTCTAATTTAAGTTTGCGGGTGGAAACACATGAGTTTCTTTTGTTTTGTGTTTTTTTATGTGTTTTATTGCTCTAAATATTAAAGAAAAAAGTGATTAAAAATTAGAAATTTTCAAAAATATTTTCTTTGTGCGTACTTGTGTGAGTTAGTTAGCCACTAACAATGAAAAATATATTTAATTATGAATTAATTTATAAATGGTGAATGGATTGCATGTTTAAGTTAGTTTTTATTTTTTCATGTAAAATTTGATATATATTGAGCACGTGAATTAAGTTAAGCATTGTGTAGGAATGGGTTGATTTCGTAATTGGATAGGTTGAAATAGTAGACCATAGATGGTAAATCCAAAATAACTTTATTTTACATCCTTAGATTAAATTAGAATAGTTTGGAGGGACTTCACCTTTGTAAGAAGATACGGAAATAAATGGAGATTTCAAGTGTGAAATTAAAAAATTTATGGGGATTGTCTGAAGTTAATAGGATGAAACTTAGTGAAAGTCTTAAGTTAAAAGTCGTTTTACTTGGTTATGTATTTAATGAGGAACATTGCACTAATCAAGGCATAAAAAAATATTTTATTTAAAAGTTTCTCTTCGTAGCCTTTATAATTCGAGTTATTAAGCATGTAAGTTGTTAAAATCCGTTGCCCTGAAGTGAACTGATTTTGGAGTCATTGGCCTAAAGTTCGCTAAAGGGTTATTTAGAAAGTTTAAGGGAGAGAATGCTACAAATAAAGAAAAAATATTGAAATAAAAATTGAAAAAATAGAAAAAGCAAATGCATGAAATAGAAGACTCGCTGAATGCATTGGTTAAGTCTAAAACACTTGTTTAAGAAAATTTAACTTTTAATAAGGGATTATTAGTCTAATTGAGTTCTGGAGATTGAAGCAATAAAAAAATGGAGAATCTTTGTTTACTAACATATTGACTTGCAATTAGTGAGATTTACCAAAGTTAGAGAGGTGGGAATAATATAAAAATTCAATCTTAGGTCACACACTTGAAAAGAGCAAAATGAATAGGTTTAGGGGTGTGTATGAATCTTACGAGTGATGAAAGGACATATGAGAATTGAAACTACTTATGAATTCATGATGCTATGTTTAGTTTTTCACACACACATCAATTTACATTGAAAGGTAGATTTTAGTTTTTGTATTATAATTTTGAAGCTGTGCATAGATTTGATATTATGATTTTAATATTGAGATAAAAAGTACAGTTAGCTGACTAATTTTGTTTTGCTTTGTTTGATTGACTAGCCACCAATTAGATAATTAGCATTGTATGTTTATATTTGTTAGGTTTTAGTTTTGTTTGAGGATAAACAAAATTCAAGTTTTGGGGGTTTGATAAGTATAGTTTCTACACTTATTCGAGACCCTAAAAGATGATATTTTAGTGTTATTTGTATAAAATACAACATTATATTATAAAAACTCGATGTCTGATGAGAAATTGAAGAGAATAATGTAAAAATAGTGAAAAATGGGCGAAATTTGAATTTTGGGACTAATTGCAAACAATCCATAGATGAGACGGTTGACAAAATGAAGATCAAATATGTCAAGGATTTAAGTGGATACAATTGGAAGATAAAGGAATAAGATTACAAGAGGAATGATGGAAAAGATCCTCAAGTATGTCAGGTTCCAAAAGTTCATGATAAATACCGACAAAGCCCAATGGCTGAAATGAAGCAAACTCAAAGTTCAGGGAGTAATACAAATGCTTAAAAGTTGTGTCGAACATCATGATAAAGATTCAAGAGTGTTAAGGATCAATTGGATAAGGAAAGAAGTCAAATGGATGAAATATAGTCAAAGTATTATCATATATCTAATTTCAGGCGAAAAAGTTATATTTCGAATGTTTAGTCTCAGTTTGAAACCAATTTTTGGCATAGCAAACGTTCGAATTGGAAAATTATATCTATAGGAAAATTATAACCATTTGTGTTAGCTTTCCAATTCATTTTGAATCACTTCAATTGGATATCGGAAGAAAAAGATATGGCCAAGATACTGAAAACTGTCTGGTGGAAAAATATTATACCATTCGGTTGCATAGGTTTAATTAAATGCGACCGCATCTATGCCTCCAGAGTTCCCAGGACCAACAATTATTTGTTCAATGCAGTTGCTTCCATTTTGTACTATGTGATCGCATAGTAATTTTCCAAGGTGAGATTTTTTTTTTTCATTTTCGAATTGAAACTCTACTATAGTAACAATTTTTTTCACATTCTTTAAATATCATTATCCATCCAAAATGTAGAGAAACCTCCCTAAATCTAAAAATTAATAGATTTAATATATTTTGGAAAAAAATGAGGTTAGATCATCAACATCAAAGGAATTTTGGAAGATTTTTGAAGATTATCCATCCAAAATCAAGATTTCATTCACGAAAGTAGATTCCATATTTATTCGATCCTGGTGATGTATTTTCATTACTTTTTGTATAATTTAATAATTAAGATGGTTGGCTAGCTTTTTCCTTTGTATTGGATTAATGATGAATCATGTATTTAATTCAAGACAATTAGTCTAGTATTTCTTGATTTTTCTTGATTGAGTTTACATTCCCATTGAATTATTTGATTGTTTGATCACCGATTAGATATTAAGTTACTTGCTGTAGTATATGAATACTCACAATAAATCTAGAACGCGACAAAATCAATACATGGACAATGGGTATTAGGAATGATATCTATGGCATGTGCATAATACAATCATAAGTGTGTAACCTTCCACACCCAGATGCACATCCGCATGGATTTGACTGCAAAATAAATTGTCTAAGATTTTCACATCGATCAAATTGCATGTTGCTCAAGGTGTCGAAGGTTACAACTTGCTCGAAACATTAAAGGTCGAACCTTAAATGCCTCATATTCGATAAGCCCACTACGTGCGGCTGAGGATTGGGTTCCTCTTCGTCACTTTGGAGAGACAACGTAACAAGTCTTCCAAAAGTTATGTCTCGGAAGATAATACAATGACTCTTTGATTTGGTCCTTCAACGCCTCGAACATTTGCTGACGCAGTGGACGTGCTTGTAGCATTTTGTTCGTTGAAAGTCACATGGGTTTTCATGTAGGCTAAGGCGTAAAAGTGCTAATTAACTTTTGAAAAATGCTTTACGAAGAGCTTGCCTGATGGGTTAGATCTTCTCACCAAATTTGAAGAGAATTTGAGTTCGTTTGACTAGGAAATTGAGTGGGTGAAAAGTGAAATGTAATGCAATTGTGATGACATAATTTCAGTAACATCTTGAGGTCGATAACTCAGTGTTTGGGTATTCGTTGCGTTTGGAGTAAAGTTGGTACATCTATTACAATGGACACATGCTTGGTGAGTGTGTGTTAGTTGACTATGTGCTTCCATCCTAACATATGAGCAACATACGAGATATCCTTATGTGTAAAATGCAGAATCCTTAGGGATCGTGGGGAACTTAAGGGCTATCTTTAAAACATCAATGAATACGTGTATCGTGAATGGGAGAGTGCATGGCAAC
Source organism: Olea europaea var. sylvestris (assembly GCF_002742605.1). NCBI lineage: Eukaryota > Viridiplantae > Streptophyta > Magnoliopsida > Lamiales > Oleaceae > Olea > Olea europaea. The sequence continues at coordinate 9,619,529 of NC_036246.1, forward strand.
AAGTGCAACACAATATAGCATATAGTTGGTCACATTAGTAGACTTTGTGGTGAAATATGCAATAGGTCTTGGGCTAGACTTGAGATGGAAGAATATTAGTTTTAAGTTAAGTGTAGCTTATATTGTTGCACATGCGAAAAATATTCCACCAAATTTGAATAGCTTTCCTTATCTTTAAAAATATTGAATTGTACGATTAACTTGTCAATATCG
>NC_036246.1:9621479-9630027 GCF_002742605.1 Olea europaea var. sylvestris
ATTAAAATAATCAGATATAAATCTAATGGGCTATGTAATTGTCACTTGCTCACATTAACAAGTTTTATATAACATATTTTTGTTTAAAAAGAAATTATTTATGAAATACTTGGTTAAATAATGATAATATGACACATGAACTAATGATAATGAGAATTAAATTAGATGTATTGAATTAAAATTTATGTAACATTAAAAAAAATTAAAGGTGCTTACTACTTAAGAGACCATTTCAAATCGTTTTGAATATTCTATGACACTAATGAGTTGTGTAACAAAGAAATTATTTACTACCCAAAATATCCTCAGGGACAAAACGGAGAATGAAGATTTTCAATTTCTTAATATTTGGTTTAAGATTAAGGGTAATTATATTTACGCTGCAGCTTTTGTCAGATGTATCACATTTTATTTGCTATGAAGATCCTTATTTTTTAATCACTTTTTTACTTTTGTCCCCAACTTTTTCAACAATTTTAGCATAAACATTCTATTAATCAATCCGTATTGTCTCTAATGAAGGAAAAAAAAAAATACAGTATGAGGGAATAAGAAGACTTTTTTTGCCCCTCCTATTTTTAATAAGCAAGAAAAATAATATATAAAAAACTCAACAAATATTTTTTCACGCTAATGAAATATTTGGATATAAATCATCATTAAAGACAAGATATACTGATAATTGAAGGTTGAAGATAATAATATAACGAAAAATAGTTGAAGATATAAGTGTAAAAAAGATAGAAAATTAGGAATTTTTTATTGTAATTAAAATATAGTGATCTGACAAGCCACTGAAAATTTGTAGAGAACATTTTTATTAACAGTATGGTAAAAATGATGATTATCTTTACATATCTATCCCATGTTTGAGCCACATTCTCGAAAAAAATGCATTATTCATGTCAAATTAATGAGAAATATGTGGTTAAAAATAAGAAAAAATTTTACATTTGCGTATAATTTTATTGAAGAATGTGTGGTTGAAATAATGTCAATCACTATTAAAGAATATATTTTTTTTGAAAATAATGTGACTCAAACAATCCCCTAATGAATAAAGCCAACTTGAGTCGATGTGTTTAGTACTCTTTCGTTATTTAACTTTTTGGTATAAAAATTATTTAAATCTTTACTTTAATACTACAAGAAATGGTGATTAAAAGAGAGCAAAAAGGGAAAAGATTTAAAACAAGTACAAATTCATTAATGATCTATTAATATACAACTATTTTCTTTTCTTACATGTAAATTAATTGGAAATGAATTTTGATAAAAATTTGAAAATAAAACCAAGAATTTGAGTATAGTTAGAGATTTACAATAAATCTCTAAGCATAAGAGTTTGATCCGGATAAAATAAATTGTGATTTTGGGTTCACTTAGTGATGTCAAAATAAGTCGGACCACGCTGACCGAGGATGACCAACTTCATTAAGAAATCAAATTGAAACATTTCGACATAGTTCAAGTATTAATTTGCCATAATGAATAGGTTGTACCAGGCTTGATTCTATTATCATCACTCATAAAAGCCAATTTAATTAAGGGATGACATAGAAAAGGGACAAAGTCGAAGTAGTCATTACCATCTCTGAGCGAGACAAATTTTCGAAGGCAAGAAATTTTTTTTAAAAAAAATAAATAAATAAAATTCATTTACCATTGCTTGTTAATTAACTAATTATTTATATTCTTAAATACAATTTAAATGACAAAAGAAACTTAAAAATATAAAAAAGTGGGACGAGATTCATATTTCCCTCTCCGACTTCGACCTTCTGGTGCAGGGCAATACTAGTGGAGTCTTTGGAGAATTTTGCCATCCGTATCCCTGATAGCCCAATTATTAGGAAAGATAAGAAGTAAAAGTAAATTAAAGGCCCGACAACTTGTGTTTATAAATTTAATATGATTTTTATTCTAAAATATTTTTTTTTTAAAAATCATTTTTTTGGCTATATATACTTATTTCTCTTCTATATTTTACAATCTTCAAGAAATGAAAAATATTGGCAAGTCAATGAACCGAACCACAACTGGGACCTTGCTAGAACCATATCTCTAAGTGAACTAGTTAAAACATGCTTTAAGCTTGATTAGGCTCTTATATTATACGCATCTCAGCCTAACTTGATCCACCCGTTTTGACACCTCTATATTAAGTACATTTAACTTTAAATCAACTCTTCCGTTTCTATGCGCTCTATATGGATGATGATTCTAGATTTGCACGATAGCATCATCAGAATATAAAATCTTAGTTTTTTGGATTGTTTTCTAAAGTTTCAAAACTCGGTAGAAAACCAATTTCATAACAAGAATAAAGAATTTTGATGTGACAAAAAAATTTAGTTTAAATTATTGACTTAAAAAAATGAGCCAACATAATCCATACCATTTTCCCTCCACGTAAGTGTGGCATGCACACTAGAACACCACGTTAGGAGGCAAAGGCTATTGGTCGAGAAAATGGTTCGGCGATTGTTTGCACTCGACAGTCAAGTAAACGGTCAAATAAAAGAAAAAAGATTGCAATAGACGGGGGAAGAGGTTTGGCTAGGTTAAAATAAACATCTCCAATAAATTATCTATTTTTAAAGAGCATAGTATATCATTAGGAGAGCATCTATAAATTTAAAGAGTTAAAATTTTGAAGTACTCTAACAAACTCTTTATATTTAATAAGTAATTTTACTTCTCTCAAAAAATATTTATTAATTTTCTCTATCTTTTATTTTAATTAACTTTTCTCTAACTTATTTTATTATTTTCGTATATTGAAAATTGAAACATTTTGAATGCATTTAATTATAAAGAATGAATATTATATATGACCATGCCGACTAAGGGTCTTGTTATTGCTTCAAGATATAAGGTTATTCTTGTTCACTTAGTCAACAACAACGTCTTACATTTCTTCCACTTTGGGACGAACCACTTGCAATCGTATCCCATAGGATTGTTGCAATTGTATTTATCAATTGCTATTATTTTGTTTCGGCAAACATCTATTAACTTGATTAAATTTTTCATTAGCTAAATGATATATGTACTCATAATTTTTTTCATGTAACTTTGTACGGGTGAATTGGCATACTAGTGGACCAATGCCACTTATTGCTTGTAATTAGTACAAGTATCATCATCCATGTGCAGAGGTCTAGGTTATACCATATCATTCTAGAACGCAACTTTTTAGGTCTCTAGTAGAAAAAGATGCAACAATATCATAGATAATTGATTTGGATAAATCATAAGTTGTGGAGGATATAATGATAACATCATCATCATTATTATTATTGTCGTAATTGATTTTGAGCTTATAATTTCTGTACAAATTATTGTCATGATGATGGCCAACACTTATGATTTTGGAACCAATACCTAACATATCCACTTTAGAGTTATGACATGGTTAGCCTCAATTAAAGTATCCGAACTTTATCATTTATTTCAAATTCATATATAAATTTAATTTATTTCAAAATTATACACAACCTCAAAAAGTTAATTTTTATTAAATAAAAAAAATTGTCGTAATTGATTTTGAGCTTATAATTTCTGTACAAATTATTGTCATGATGATGGCCAACACTTATGATTTTGGAACCAATACCTAACATATCCACTTTAGAGTTATGACATGGTTAGCCTCAATTAAAGTATCCGAACTTTATCATTTATTTCAAATTCATATATAAATTTAATTTATTTCAAAATTATACACAACCTCAAAAAGTTAATTTTTATTAAATAAAAAAATGAATATTCATCAATCAAAGATAATGAACCAATTCATGTGTCAAATAACACACCTACGAGACCTTTGAATTTATTTTCAATATAATGTTATGTCTATAGAATTAATTATTGAATTATAAGAAAGTTGATGTTATATGTATTGGTGATGAATATAGTGATTTTTTTAAAATTTTGAAATTATATTAGGAATGAATATATAAAATTTGTGTGGATATATAATGTTTAGATAAATGAAATTAATAAGGACAATATTACCAAACACCCTTTAATGGATTTTATATTTTAATGGATATTGTTAATGTTTAGTCCATTAGTATATTTTGATATAAATATAATAAAAATAATAAATTTATTAATTAAGACAGGGAATGGTGTCGGGACTGGAACATTATACCCATCCATGTCCTATTTGATGAGGCATGGATTACCCTGTCTAATTCCTTGATTAATTGGGAAATTCATGTCCCGTTGGAACGGTTCTTGAAAAATTCTTACCTCTTTGTCATTCTTACTAGAAAAGTAGAACATATTTAGTAGCTTTGTAATTATCAATGTCAAGCTTAACATCACAATTATTTAGTCGAAATCTATTGTTTAAATCCTGTTTGGTATCAATTAAAATCAATATTTAAATTCAAGTCAAAGTCAATAATTACTTTCAACCACATATTTTATAGATCTTACAATTTTTTAATCACATATTTCATTAATTTCTATTAAAATTTACTAAAAATCTAATTTTAATCTCAGTCAAACAGGTGCTTAGAGTTGATCAAGAGGTGTCTTCCCTACCATCATCTTTTCTTATCCAATGGTAGTTTGGATTTTTCTTTATCTTATTATTTTTAAAATAAATTTATACTAATTATTGTGAACAGAGAAAAATATTAAAAGATTTTTTAAACAGGCCACGTATGGATTCGTGCAAAATGCAATCGCTGCCTTTTGACCATTGACCAAGAAGGCACGTGCACTGTACTTTTAATTCAAAATATCTCGAATATTACGGTGACTGCACGTGCACTTTCTGTTCTCACTGGCATTAATTATTGTCAGCGTAATATTCTCCGTATTATTATACGTATTTATAGGATTCTTCTCACCCTAATGTGTATGTACACTCTTACAAAAATCTCCATTACACCTACATACGCACACAATTCGTCAGTGCCACGACGGCATCCAGTGACAAAATTTGGATCGTCATTTGGTGGCCCCATGTCGAAAAAACAATTAGAACTTCAATTAACTACTTGCACAGCACCTTTTGGTGGTGTACACTTACAGCCCCCTCATTGTAGAGGGGGCCATGCTCATTTTTTTAATCGGCAACGGCTGTACACTGAATTATAAGATTCGGTATACATGTAGCAGGGCTGTTATAACTTATATCCTTTTGCCCTCATTCAATTAAATTTTATTTTTTTCTCTCGTATTTTTAATCATACAATATTTCATAAAATAATATTATACGTAAATTAACAACTTCCCCCCCTTTTTCGATCGCTCATTCTTAAAAAAAAAATATTATTTCACACATTATAATTTGAAATAATTATAGGGATTTTTATTTTTTATTTTTTTAAATAGTCATCTTAAATTAGTGAAGACGAAATATATCCATCATCTTTTTTCTTTTGTTAAAAGGCCTTTATTGATAAAAAAAAAATAAAAATAAATCTTGCTATCAATATCAAAGTAGCGTTCATAGAGTCCTCATCGTCCTTGTTAACCTCGACTATTATGACGGAATTAGAATTCGGATTCAATGAGACCTATTTTAACTATGGAAAGGTTTCAAAAGCATGACCTAATAATACTAAGGTTCCGTTTGGTCTCCATTTTCGTAAGAATAAGAATAAAAAATATAGTCGTCACGGAATCAATAAAAAAGATAGAAAGTCAAATATTTTGGCTTGATGTGATGGATAACGATCATATTTTTTATTTTTATAGTCAAAGAATGAGAACCAAACAGGGATTAAAGTATAAAATTATTTATTATTATTTTTCAAATCTCAATGGGGGGACCAGGGACCTCCACTTCCCTCTCACTGTGACGATAATACTTCGATGAGTAATCATTGTCGTAATTAAAACTAGAATAATTCTTCTCAAACAGGGCCACGTGGGCCCTGTTTTTTAGGGGGACAATGAGAAAGATAAAATTATTCAATATAATTTAAATTTTGCTATTGACATATTGTTTTAGCTTACTGCTTACATATAAGTTGATATAAAATCCCTTTTGCATAAATATAAATCGAATTAAAAATCTTCATAACTATATTTGTTATTTTTCCTCTTTAACTGAAATTATTGATTTTCTCTCTGCTTGTACACGATATTGACAAAGAGGGACTCGTGGCCATTTGTACAATTGGTTTGTTGCACAAACACACAAAAAGAAGGATAATGAAATAAAAAAGACGAAAAAAGGAGCATGGAAAGAAGAAAATGGTTATTTTAGAAATTTTTAAGAGATCAGCATTATATATTGGGTAATTATATCCACCCTCACATATTTATTTATTGTACTTAAAGGTTCTTATTGCCCTGTCTGCTGGAGATTTTTACAGGAAATTAGTAGGTGTTTTTGGACCGTTAAGCTGCTAGTGGGCCCTACACGTGAGTGGTGCAGTCAACAAAGTCGGCTGAAGTTTGGGTGCAACGATCAGATAATTGCTATTAATTGGTCCAAAATCTGTACCAGACAAGTCCTAATTTTTTTATGATAATATTTACGTCTCTAACTTCTTTTCTCCGAATTCTTAACCTCAATATTCCATTACTTAGCACTTTTAAATGGTCTCTAATATCCTGTTTGCGTACTTTAAAATAAGAGATCAATAAATGAATTATTTTAGGTGTACATTGTTGGCTACGTTAAGGATGACATTGCCTCGTATGTCTCAAAATTTGGCCAGTAACGTGAACGGGTGTTGAAAAAATCAAAGGCCATGATGAGTGCCACGTTGAAGAATATTTCATGATTTAAAAAAACACTAAAAAATTCATGAGCCGGCTCAGCTAGGTGAAGCTCGAGCCAAAAGCTCCAGTCAAGCCTCCAAATTTCGACTGGGCTTTGACTCGATTCGATTAGAGCTAAAAACACTCAATCCCTTTTTTTTTTTTTACCGGGCTGCACACGAGTCACAAGCTTTAGTTCGCGAGCCCGCTCAATAAAAAAGGAATTATAGTACTTAAAAGTCGAAATTACCTAATTTGCTTTTTAATGATCACGTGTCTTATGGTACTTAAAACTCGAAATTACAAATTTCCACAAGACTACTTCGTATTGTATGTAACGAAATTTGATCAAATAATACTCTGCCCTCATATATTTGACCACGAGACAACAATTTGCATTGCAATGGTGTTAATCATATGGGAAAATTTTAGTAGCACTTAGGTCCTTTATGGACAATTTTACCCTACCCTTTAACCTTTGATCAAACTAAAATTTTGTTAAAAATATAATTTTAATCTAGATAATCTTCGAATTCGATGGAGACAAGTATTAACAGATCGCGACTCCTTTCATTTTCACGTATATGTTACCTGCACACTTGGAAAAAGCTCATGAAGGACATAGGCAAACACTCCAAGATAGGGTGCAACAATTATATGCACCCCAATACTAATGTCAAATTGTGGATGATATTTGGGTGTGAGATAAACACGAAAAAAAAGAAACATAGAAGTTGGAGTTTAGATTATACCATTTCAAGTTACCCTTCAAATGACACAAACGAAAGGCCCCAAGTATTATGGATGAAGTATCTTGGATGCTTGAGACATGCCTTCATCTCAGAAACTTACATGTCAAGTTTAATGATGTCACATACTAATCATCATAGACATGTTACCTTTTGCATCGCTTCTCAATCGGATGGGTATGAATGTCATTATGGGCTGAGTTTTGATGAGATTTCACATCAATCATTCACAACTAGCTCAACGCATCACGAATAAGACCTCAACCTCTGGGCTTAAGAGGCCAGTTTGGTGTGGCCATGTATTGGGTCACTCCTCGACACCTCGATGTAGCGATACGACAAATTTATCAAGAGTTGCATGAGGCATATGGCTAAAAGCATTGGGTCATGCTCAAAAAGTGTTGGGAGAAGTGCGAGATGAGGAAATAGGGCTACGGCCTCATCTCCTTGTGACCATGAACCTTTCTTTTCTTCCTTATTGCATATTTGGTCATTCAACTGTCGATCTTCTCCAATGATCTCTTAAATTTTATGTTCATTTATTTAGGGCATTCATCTTTTAATATGTCCACATTAGTCCTCGAATTTTTAAAAATTTCTAGTTTGGTAACCTAACTTTTGTTTTCTTGATGTTTGTTTCCCTTATGTTCTAAAAATGTTTAAGTAAATCCCTACAACTCTTATTTCATTTGATCCCAAACTCTCCAACTGCTAAATTTGGTCCCAAAACTCAAGGAATCATCCAATCAACTATTCAAAGGTTTCAATTATCTCCTCAACTTCCAAGTTGTTATAAATTCCACCCATTTGCGCCGATTAAACTTCAAATCTCTTTCCTTTTTGCTCGATTAGTCTACAGAGTTTTTTTAATCTAAAATTAGTATGTACACTAAAATAAGTAGAATCTGCCCAAATTATTCCAAACTAATGACTTTTAAGTAACTTCAAGAGTCTAATTTAACGTGTAAAATACACTTATCACATGACTATTCATTATACATTTTTTTTTTGGTCTTGTCTGACACAATAGGTTCTAATATTTCGATCAAATCAAGTGTTTTGAG